>NC_133495.1:14894501-15010502 GCF_025370935.1 Choristoneura fumiferana
AAAACGATTCATAACCTGTACATATTTATAATGGGCTAATTATTAGCTTTCATTTGATACCGCACTCGATAGGTTTGAATAAAAAACATTTACAATTTGGCGCCAAAAATCCGCCATTTAGATTTTTCAAGAATTTCATGTACCTACCCATTGTCACTCCGTCATTAAGACGAATCCAATGACGTATTATTTATCAAAATCGGTTCAGCCGTTGAGTAGTTACGAGGACATAGGAATAGACATACATACGCGTCAAAAACATAACACTTAAAAAAAAACCATGATAGGATAAAATCATTTGGGAAAAAATCTAATGGAAATCCATTCGATGACGACGGAAAAATTATCTGACCTTAACACCCAGGAGGGCTCAACACACAAGAGTTGCCACGGTAATACCCAATGAAAGAGGTTCCTTC
This sequence comes from Choristoneura fumiferana, assembly GCF_025370935.1. Taxonomy (NCBI): domain Eukaryota; kingdom Metazoa; phylum Arthropoda; class Insecta; order Lepidoptera; family Tortricidae; genus Choristoneura; species Choristoneura fumiferana. Next base: position 14,894,921 of record NC_133495.1, read on the forward strand.
CTGATTGATTTACCCGCCCAAAATGCGGTACATTATTGAGTAGGCATGCATACTTTAGCGCGTGTGGCAACTAACTGCGATTCGGGTCTTTTTTTACCCGATTACCAGAAGGAGGGTTGTTTTTCGAGCCCATTTATGTGTCTATGCTTGCATTTGAACCTGTTACTATATCGGGAAATACGTGCTGCTACAAATAAAAAATAAACCTTTTCACACTTCTCCTTCAGAAAAGTAACTTTTCCTCCCTGACGAGAGGGAGCAAAGTGCAACTTTTCTCTTCAAGGCTTTTCTAAGTGTTTTATTGCAAATGCCATATTTTGAAGTTGATAATTGTAAAGCCACGCCATTTTCTATGCTGGTTGTTCTTTAATAATATTAAGAATTTTTTTTTTTCAAGTTTATTAATGCTCGGTGTGAAAAGTTGTATGAGCCACTCGGGAGCAAAATTATTTTCATCTTGGGCGCTAACACTTGAATCCCTCATTACGCTTAGGATTGTAGAATCCTTCGCTACATTCTGGATTCAATTTACGCCCTCGCCGTAAATACACCATTTTGCTCCCTTGTGACACAAATAACTATTATAGCCCTTGGGGTAGGTAATGCCAGGAGAAAAGGCCCGCAGGTTTTATTTACAGCAGTGCAAAGTTCATTTATCCATAATTAGTTTTTACCAGGGGCTTCGCACGCGAATCATTAGATCCTGTACCACTACCATGAGTTTACAATGCCCGTACTCGATATCGATCGATAGCGACGACGTAAACTATTTGTATGGAGAATTGTACAGCGCCTCTACAAATAATTTACGCCGTCGCTATCGAGTACGGTCACTGTAAACTCATGGTAGTGGTACAGTACCCTTAGTGTAAGTTTTCGGTTACAAAATACATCTCGATCGCGTTCGCGTTAAAATCTCAATTTGTATGGAAACACGAACAGCGCCTCTAGCGGAACGTTTGCGGTTGCGAATCTGATGCCGTCTCTGTCTATTCGAACAAAACAAATAGAGACGGCATCACACCTAACCGCCAGTTAACACTAATCAATGGATGGTGAAACAGCCCCTAAGGGTACAGATCTAATGATATAAGCGTGCGAAGCCTCTGCTGGCAGTTGAACTGAAAGTCCAGAATTTTTGTAAATTTCCGTGAGAATACCCAAAAAGTTTCATCGTACTTGTAGTTTCATAACTCTATACTATACCCAGCTAAAGAGGTTTCGAGATTTTATACCGATCCTGTGAATCCTGCGCCTCCTGGAATATCGGGATAAAAAAGTAGCCTATGTGTCAGTTTGTTGTTATGTGTGTCAGCCGTGGTGGCCGAGTGGTTTGACCTATGGCCTCTCAAGCAGAGGATCGTGGGTTCAAACCCCGGCCCGCACCTCTGAGTTTCTTCGAAATTCATGTGCGAAATTACATTTGAAATTTACCACGAGCTTTACGGTGAAGGAAAACATCGTGAGGAAACCTGCACAAACCTGCGAAGCAATTCAATGGTGTGTGTGAAGTTCCCAATCCGCACTGGGCCCGCGTGGGAACTACGGCCCAAGCCCTCTCATTCTGAGAGGAGGCCTGTGCCCAGCAGTGGGACGTATATAGGCTGGGATGATGATGATGTGTTATTCCAGATTCCAGATGTCCAGCTATCTTCATACTAAATTTCATCCAAAGCCGTCCAGCTGTTTCACCGTGAAGGAGTAACAAACATACACACACACACACATACTCACTAACTTTCGCGTTTATAATAATTAGTACAATAAAATTATACTTGGTTTGGACAGATTTAACTAAATGTAAACAAAACAACGTCAATTGGTGTGTTAAATATTGAAATTCCCCCATTCATCTAACAAAACATTTACATTTCTGTATTGAAATACACTAGTCTAGTTTGTATTACAATGATAGACAAGTAAAATGTATAAAAACCTTGAATGTACTAGCAGCTGAAGTTTGTTTACATTTAGTTAAATAACTTATCCAAACCAGTATCCAAATAAAAACATCATAAAAATTATCATACAAGTTAGCCTGCTTGTTAGAGAGCTATTTAAGGGGACCCCATGCCCCAATGACCTTCGATCTAAATTCCTTAGTTTTTTAATGTTTTTTGTAGCTTATTGTATTAACAACAACGGCTTTAAGCAATATAGTATCCCATATTACTTCAAAGTTCATTGTCTTGGAGATATTTGGCATCAAAAGTTGAACAATTTTAGGCCAAAAAACTGGTTTTCAGGCCATAACTTTTGTGTTAATTAGTTTCAAATGAAAACCCTCGACCAGTTTTTAGAGACGTCAAAGGCGAATCCAAATATGTAGATCCATATATGTTAGATCTTTCACGTCAATAGAGATACGAAATAAGTGTTTTTTCAGACAATGTTTAATAAAATCATACATAATTAGGCATTCATTTTTTCAAAATACGATAGCCATTTGACTTATAATTCTATCTGTAGTGCAAAAGTAGGAGATACGATTCAAAACTTGTCAAAAATCGATGAAAACCTCTGTTAGCCCCTTAAGAGCAAGTGCGATGAAAGTTTAATTATTTTCGCTTGGGAACCACATTCATTAGTGACTAAATACTAATGAAGTACCTACCCGAGTACCTCGGTAACACTAAAAACAATTGAACACAGTCAATTTAACGAACAAGCGAAGCGTGTTGAATTCTTTGGTCTATATTTTCCGCAAGTCGTTGAGGTTTAGCCCGCCGTCTCTCTCCACAGTATCGCTTGAGAAAGAGACGGTGTGCTAAAACCGCTCGTTTATGATTGGTTTTTTGGAGTCTTTTTGTATTTTTTATTTCAACTCCAAATTTGTTACTTTTACGGGTATCCCGTGAAACCATATCGAAAATACAAACTGAGACATGGATGCACAGAAAAACCAGAAAAAGAGACCAGCACTGGAAATCGAATCCAGGTCCTCAGCAATCCGTGCTGCGTGCTATAACACCTACACCACTGCTGGACAGGAATTTAGACACGAATTTTTCCTATGCATACATATCTCAGGTTGCTTATTTCTACTATGCTACTTAAGCAGCAGCACTAGCGATATCGGTGTCACAAAACTGGTTGGGAGGACTAGTTGCTTTTTGGACCACTTGCTACTTAGACCAGTTGCTTCTTTAGACCACTTGCTACTTAGACCAGTTGCTTTTTAGACCACTTGCTACTTAGACCAGTTGCTTGTTAGACCACTTGCTACTTAGACCAGTTGCTTCTTAAGACCATTTGCTACTTAGACCAGCTGCTTTTTAGACCACTTGCTACTTAGACCAGTTGCTTCTTAGACCACTTGCTACTTAGACCAGTTGCTTCTTAGACCACTTGCTACTTAAACCACTTGCTATTTAGACCAGTTGCTACTTAGACCAGCTGCTTTTTAGACCACTTGCTACTTAGACCAGTTGCTTCTTAGACCACTTGCTACTTAGACCAGTTGCTTCTTAGTCCACTTGCTACTTAGACCAGTCGCTTTTTTAGACGAAATGATACTAACGTGTTCGTGTACGTGTTCAATACTTTCGGATAATCTAATTGACGGAGTAAATATAATTATATTATTTTTACCCAGAAAACTACCCAATTTTCAGGAAATGTTGTTGGAAATGTGTTGTTGAGAATGTAGTTTATTTAAGTTGGGTAGGGCTTCATTATGGCTGTCGCGGTATGTCACTACTCCGTAGGGGTTAGTATTACAAACTAAATGGGGTTAGGTTGAGCTCACATAATTACTAAATACGTTGAAAGGGCAAGTAGCTAAACAGTGCCAGTAGATGCCCTGTGTTAAATCTGAATTAGGGATCAACATTCAATTGAAGAGATACGTAGAAGAACAAGGGTCACCGACATAGCCAAGCGAATCAGCTCGTTGAAGTGGCAATGGGCGGGCCATATAGCACGGAGAACGGATGGCCGTTGGGGCCGAAAACTTCTCGGGTGGAGGCCGCGGATCGGCAAGCGCAGCGTAGGACGTCCACCAACAAGATGGACGGATGACCTGGTTAAAGCCGCAGGTGTACGGTGGATGCAGGCCGCTTCCAACCGAAGCAACTGGAGGTCTGTGGGGGAGGCCTATGTCCAACAGTGGACGTCCTACGGCTGAGATGATGATGATGATGATGATTCAATTTGACAATGTATCTTATCCAATGTCCTTAATGCCACGGTCTCAAACTGTCTACTCGTTCGTACATACGAGTACCTAATGTCATCTAAATCGGTCCAGCAGTAGCGACCGATGCGAGCGAGTAAAGAAGTAACAGACTGGCATAGAAAGTTGCTTTCGCGTTTATAAAGCCGAGTTTGGACTTACAAGAAAAATCGTGCAAGTTGCATTACATAAAAAAAAAAAAAATATCACGGGACAATTTACACCAACTGACCTAGTCCCAAAGTAAGCTTAGCAAAGCTTGTGTTATGGGTACTAAGCAACGGATAAATATAATTATATAGATAGATAGATACATACTTAAATACATAGTAAACACCCAAGACCCGAGAACAAACATTCGTATTTTTCATACAAATATCTGCCCCGACACCGGAATCGAACCCGGGACCTCAAGCTTCGTAGTCAGGTTCTCTAACCACTAGGCCATCTGGTCGTCTAAAGATAAGCTTGGCTTAATAATACTTAACATTAGTAAGGAAGGTGTTCATTGATATGGGCCTCCGCAAAGTAACGCCTGATTCAATAAATTAATATTAGTCAGGAGCTCTCTACGTCTTCTTACCTCTATTGTTACATTATGGTGGTACTAAACCAGTGATTCCCAAAGTGGTCCAGGTGGACCCCCAGGGGTCCACGGGAGACTTGCTGGGGGTCTACGTAGGCGTGAACAAAAAATGGGGGTCCATAAGATGTTAATGGGGGTCCGCGAAAATTTATCTGCTTTTGATAGTAAAGAGCAAAAATGTAAGCATAGTTTTTATAAGGGCATTGTTTTAAGTACCTAACTAAGCAGATAATATTTTAATAAGGCAAGCGACTGTTACTTGTCCAAACTTGCGTATTCGATATTACGTAAAATTTCGTGTACATGTACAGACTTGCAAAGCGCTATCCGCCCGACAATGCTTAATGCTTGTTCAGACACACCAACACAATTTTTATTTTTTGGTGACTTTAAGAATGTGGTAGAAATGTAGCAGCAGGGGGTCTACCGAAACCAGTAAAATTTTGAAAGTGGTCCACGAGAAAAATAAGTTTGGGAACTACTGTACTAAACTGTTGTCTGTTTGTCTGCAGCAAAGCTGAAATGGCTTATGTCCGGCGCGTGTAGCGGTGACATGTCGGCGCTGGGTTTGAAACACGCCGGCGAGCCCACTAGCGACACCAAACGTGAGTATCGGGAAGTAGTATAATTCGTTCGTAATATTTTTTTGCGCCCGCGGACCGGGAGACGAGCTGTCGGTAGGCCTCCAACAAGATGGAGGATCGCGGGAGCGCGTTGGATGCGGAAAGCACAAGACCGGTCTGAGTGAGGAGGTCTTGGGGGAGGCCTATGTCCAGCAGTGGACGTCTTTCGGCTGACATGATGATGATGAATATATTTTTGGCATAATGTAACTTTCACTATAAAGTTGTTTCTATACAAATAGCTGTAGGTAACCGAAAAAACTATAGGGCATTTCCCGGTTTTCCTTGGTATGAGGGTAACTCTTATAACACAACCAATATGAAATTTCTGAAAGCGCTGGTAGTTTAAAAAACCGGCCAAGAGCGTGTCGGACACGCCCAAGATAGGATTCCGTAGCCATTACGAAAAAATTAAGTAATATTTTTCTAAGGATTTCGTATTTTGTACGGAATATTCCAAGTTTAGGTATATTTTATGACTTAGGCTGCTATTTACTCATAAACTACTAATAATTCTCAAGAAAACTTAACCGTTATAGTTTTCCTTGTAAGTTTGATATACTTACTACCATCCTGATTTTTTTCAAATTTTTCCACCCACCGGTTTAGATTTTAGAGGGGGGGACGCTCGATTTTAATGAAAATTTGCACTTTAAAGTTGAATATTGTGCAAAAAAAAAATGAATCGAAAAATCGTTTAGCAACCCTCTAATGGTTTTAACCCTTTGACCATTATTTTTTTAAAGCAATGAATCGAGAACTTTAACGATACGCACAGCATGAATGATTTTTTTATGATTTTTGAGAAAGAGAAATGTATATATTATTGCAGGGTTTCCGAATTATGAGACGGCAATATGTTTGCCGCTATCAGCCAAGGGCATTAAGTGACAAGACCGTCATGTCAGTTTGCCTGGGGAACTACGGGTGGCACGACGTATCTAAAATAAATAAATTAAAAACCAATAGATGATAAGAAATAATTAAAACCTTTATTTAACTTAAAACTGAATTCTTTCAGCAATAAAGGTAAAAGGCAAATTTGAAGTATTGAATTAAGCTATTGCTCCATATATAAATCAATAACAATTGTAGCCTAACCCACCTTTCCTTTAATAAACACCAGACACTTAACGGATAGTGGCAAATATATTGCCGTCTTAATTTTTTAAAATTATCAAATAACAGATTTTTTTTCTTTAAACTTTATATCGCCAATCTTGTCTCTGAAAGTAGAGAATTGTGACTATCGGATAAATCCAGCAAACAAAATTTTATTTACAAACATTTTTGTTCAATTGTAAGGAATAGTTAAAAATCTAAGTTCAGGCCTAAGAATCATCATTTAACATGGGTTGGAATAACGTTTATCTGCTATTCTTTTTTTCGTAAATTGGTACGAGTATGTTCTCTTATGCGAACCAAAAGTTATATTAACTAACAACACGTTCATTGAGAAAAAAATAAAATATCTGAGTCGTATGACGGCAAATATCTTGCCGTTACCCACTAAAGGGTTAAAAGACATAGGTCTTTTCAACGTATCGTTTTCCAACGATACCCCACACTACAAGGTTGGATGAGAAAAAAAAAACACCCTCACTTTCCGTCTAAGGGAGGTACTCAAAAAAATATATTTTTTATTGCACATTTGGCGGCATAGTTTACATATATATTCGTGCAAAATTACAGCTTTCTAGCTTTAATAGTCCCTGAGCAAAGCCGCGGACGGACAAACAGACAGACATGGCGAAACTATAAGGGTTCCGTTTTTGCCATTTTTGCTACGGAACCCTAAAAATGACGTGTAAAAGTTTTACTGAATAAATGATTTGAATTTGAACTTGAATAAGTAAAGTCTGAAAATCTTGGTCTATCTGTCTGTGCCAGTAACCATCTAAAATCACTCTCAAGAAAGGACTAGATCGCACTTGGCCAGTTTTTTTTTTTAGTCATTATACATGATAGTCGCATACGCCCCGCGAAACGTGCTTTGGACAGCCTTGAAAAAGTTAGATATCATTTAAATTCTATATATTTATGATTTCCATGAATACAACCATTTGATCTAATAGTACTTACCTTTGTTACTTAGTTCAGGGATTCTCAAAGTGGGGTACGCGAACCCCTAGGTGTTCGCTATTCGACGGTAGGGGGTTCGCGACAACTTTTACTTGGTGACTGCAAGACTGGCAAGATGATTAAGATTGGTTTTTGGAGTATTTTTGTATTTTTTATTTCAACTCCAAATTTGTTACTTACTTGTTTGTTATTTGTTGTTGTTAGTTTCAGTTTGTATTTTCGTTGGCAAGATGATTCTTACCTATACTTGTTACTTTATTGAAATAAATAATATACATTATATTATGATGACAATTGAAATATAAATTGAAATATAAATAAACTTAGTTTCTCCAACAGCCAATTTTATTACTATCTTTGGGGGGGAGAGTTCGATCGTGGGGGTACGTGGAGCCATTTTTGATTACTATCTAGGGGGGGGGGGGTGGGCCATGTGGAGAAACGACGTACCTACACCATGTACGTGTAAGTACCCTGACTTAGTTGATCTGCACTATGTAATCTGTAATATTATGGTTTCAGTAGAACTCATTGATGACAGATAACAAGTTATGACTGTACCACTGTTTCGAGCGGTGTACATGTTCGGAGTTAGTACAGTCAACAAAGTTACAAAAATATATAAATAAATAAATATTACGGGACAATTCACACCAATTGACCTAGTCCCAAAGTAAGCTTAGCAAAGCTTGTGTTATGGGTACTAATGAACGGATAAATATAATTGACAAGATTTCATATTTCTAAGACTATAATTTGATTCGTTCTCTGTATTCTGTTTGGAAAGAGAAAAACGCTGATATTTTTAAAATTTCGCTACAACTATTAATTAATTTATTTCAATTTTTTTAAGATGTGCTTATTCTAAAAGGGCTTACTCCAAAACTACGACACAATAGATCCATTACTTTTGTCTAGTCTCTTAAAAAAAAGATCACGTAAATCTGACGTAGACGTTGCATAGAGATTTTTTTTTTAATAGTTCGTCCGTTCGGACAGGCTAAAGTCAGGGACCATATATCAAAATTATGACAGCTCCTTTTTCTGGTGATAAAGGCAAAGGAAACATATCTATTCTGTTGTAGTGCTGGCAGTTTCAGACATATTTTTTTCAATTTTTGTATTTTTTTTAATATGGAGAAATCAATTATAATAAATATTTTCTCATGTTCAGGAGGCAAAACTCTTTCGATAGATACATACTTAAATACATATTAAACACCCAAGACCCGAGAACAAACATTCGTATGCTTCATACAAATATCTGCCCCGACACGGGAATCGAACCCGGGACCTCAAGCTTCGTAGTCAGGTTCCCTAACCACTAGGCCATCTGGTCGTCAAAAATAAATATGTACACGATCTGAATATTAAGTCTTGTTTACAGTCAAGTGTAAAAATATGAACTTATTCAAAGTTTCAAAAATAAGTACCACACTCTTATTTCGACGCAATAAGGCCGTAGTATACATATTTTTGAGTGGTTCGAATAGATACTTATTTTTGCACTTGAATGTACAGTCACCAGCACCAATATCTGACACAACAAGCGTGCATAAATATCTGATACGACTCTATTTCTAGAGCCGGAAGGACGTGTCAGATATTTTTGCACTCTCCGCTGTGGCAGATATTAATGCTGGTGACTGTACATATTTTTGTAACTTTGGCCGTGTCCATCTTTTTGCCGTTGACTGTACAGTCAATCGATTTGATGCTAGACCACCACAGAACCGTGTCGTATCGTAATGACATTTTAAGACACTCGATAAACATTGTTATAGAGAAATATTATTTGTGCCTACCGCCGTGCCGGTGCCGGGCCGGCTAATAGAAAAACAGCCATTAATTGGGAGTTTATAAAAAAAACAATGGTTTTTATTACTTTTTTGAATATGTACTTAATTACTAGAAATCAGTTTCGATATTTTTTCATACAATTTTCCACTTTTTTAAATTACTTTAAGTTCTGCCACACCCATGCTTATTACATGAAGTTGATCTGATCTGTATGCGTATATTGAGCATCAGCATTTTTTTGTGTAAACATGAAGATGTGAAGTGGTAAACTGTTATTTAATTACTAATTAGCTGGTGTCAATGTTCGCTGCAAAACAAAGAATGACACTCAAGGTTGACACTGTCAATGTCATTATGTGAGGTTGCGGGTTCAAATTGAATTCCGTATATAATCCACTCGCAGACTGTGAAGAATTCTAATTCTAATCCTCACAGAATAAAGTACATCTTGGTACGCATTACGCATACGTCATAGTTTTTAAATTCAAATGAATCATTTTAAAATTAAATAACTACAAGAAAAACAAAACAAGAAACTAATATTGGTTTTTGGAATCTTTTGTATTTTTTATTTCAAAATCAAGCAACAAATGACACAGATGAAGCTCGTTAATGTTCGGGGGGGGGGGGGCACGTCAGGTTGATTGACAATAGAAAAAATACGACTCCGATTTTGTTTTGAAATCTTATCAACAATACAATACAATAACTCTTTATTGCACACCAATACATAGCAAGCAGTACAGAAAAAACAGGTATTCGAGTATACACAGAGACTTTCTGAGTTCTGAGGTAGGCAATAGGCGGCCTTATCGCTTCAGAGCGATCTCTTCCAGGCATCCTTTACAATGGAATGGATGGAGAAGTAAGGAATAAATTTTAGCAGATGGTGAATTTACATTACATTACAGCAATATCAAAAATACATAACCATTTATACAGTACACATACACAACAAATCTAAATAGATAGGTAGACACATAACAACATTAACAACATACTCATAAATAAATTAACAGTTATAACATTCACACGCAAGACGACAGATAGTGCTCCCTAAGCATAGACTTGAAGATAGGCAAGGACTAATTCACCAACGCACTAATTATATGTGTATTTTAGGAATGTGGCCTATTGTGGGCCTTATTACACTTGCTATTTGCGGGACACCCCATCCTGATTTTCCCGCGAGTATGCAACGAAATAATTACGCGCTTGCAGCGAACTCGTCTCGCTTCCAACTCGCCTGCAAATCGCAAGTGTAATAAGGACCCAAGAGCATGGGTTCTAATATAGTTGTTTCATAACCAGCAGGCGAGCGCAGACGCGGCGCGGCGGGCCGCGCGGCCGCGCTGCGGCGGGCGCCCTCCGACTCGGACTGCTCCGGGGAGACCGCTTCGCTGTCCGCGGACAGCGGGGAGCGCCGCCCCGCGCCGCCGCCGCCCCGGAGCGGCAAGACGCGCGGGTGAGCCAACAAACAACCCAGCTAACCAATTTCCTCCATCGCACTTCGAATACCTTTCCACCCTCACCACCTCATCAATAGCGCCCGTCTACTACAATTTTTCACACAAAGTTTCAACTTTGGAATCAGCATGCAGCGCCAGTATTTCCGGACCGGTACAACTTAGGGATCTTCAAAAACGAGCGTACTCTTTCCTCAAAGGGCCTCCATTTGAACTTATGTTATGGGAGTGCATGGGCGGCGGTGATTGTTTTCCATCAAGTGACCTGCCTCGTCCAGTGTTGTTTGCCCCCTATCATATAAAAAATCTTTCAAAGTAGACCACGGGCTGCTTGTTGCCAAAATACGGGCCAGTGAACTCTCAATACACGCAGATAGCTACCAAAATACGAACCAACTTACTCCTACGATACTTCAGGTACACAACTAGTTGCACAGCAGCTCATCGGCTCAGCATATGCTACAGTTTAGACACGCAGCGGTAAGGCGCGACGTAGAAGGTTATGTTGCATGATAGTGACCGGTCGTTGACAATGCCTAGTCAGCTGAGAAAACGCCAACTCACCCACTCACAGTCAACACAGTTCCACTTGGTCTCGCGAACGGCAACTCCAAACACACTTAGGGCAGAACATGGCACAGCACCGTCAGCTAAGGACATACAATTCGGACACATACTCAGACGTATGGGTCAACACATTTAGGGTTAATTTTTCAGTCACACAGCACGTCATCCGCTCCGCCTTCATCGGCAAGCTTCAATCGCGCCACACGCTCTGAAATGGACTCGCAGTGTAAGGAGACTCAGGAAACGCTCAGGTTAGTGCTCTCCAAGACTTAATCGTGTGCTAATTGGCGCACCAACGGTACAGGTCTTCGACTGATCCAGTGGCCCAAGAAGCGGTACACAGTGGGCTTTTAAAATAGTTCGCTTTGGAAACGCGTATTTCGAAAATAAAGACGTCCCTAGTAGCGCGCATAGACAAGTGTGCTAGTGTGCACCAACTTCGGAGCTCTTAGCTCTTTAAATCGAACCAGTGTAATCATTAATCAAAGCCCGCGTTCCGAAAGGCGTAATGTGTCTCAGGTCTAAAAGCGTAAATTAGTAAATGTTTGCAAAATAAACCCTAAACTTCCCTTGCTGATTTAAAAAACACTTTCTGCAAATTTAGATAGTGCTCAAAAGAAATGAGTCTATCGTCAACATAAAAGTGAAACTGAGGATCATCGGGGTATGTGAATTTAAAGAAATCAAAGTACGACACTTCCCAAAGTTTCTACCACAAGCTTCAAGTGACCTAAAAATGTTTGTTTGTTTGTACACAGCCGGCGGCGCGGGAGCGAATGGGAGGTGCTGGAAGGGTTGAAGGATGGGCAGCGGTTCGAGCGGCGGCCAGAGGTGTTCAACGGATACCTGCACAAGAAGCGCAAATGGCCGCTCAAAGGTTGGCACAAGGTAAGGGCCAGCTCACAAGGAGGTAGGGTACACAGGTCAACGGGTACAGGCCAGATGCGTTTGCATACAATAATGCCAATAGACGTGTCTGTCACTTTGAAAGTTCGACTTTAGCGACATATTTATTTGATAGGTATTTGTTAAATAAATGATAGACCACTTATTTGGCTGATGGTACCTGCACAACAAGCGTGAGTGGGCCCTGGCCAATCAAGGAACGGGACAAAGTAAAGGAAGACCAACTGGGGTTGCATGGATTACACAAGTGGCAAAGGGATGTTATACATATAACCAATACAAAACAGGGACCTGAGGCCGTATTGTTGCAGGTGGTAGGACCTTGTACTACGGTCACCATCTTGCTCGCTAATCCTGCCGTGAAGCAGCAGTGATTGCACTTGTTGTGTTTCGGCTTGGAGAGTAAGACAGCCGGCGAAATTACTGGCACTTGAGGTATCCCATCTTAGGCCTCTAGGTTGGCAACGCATCTGCACTACCCCTGGTGTTGCAGATGTTTATGGGCGGTGGTGATCTCTTACCATCAGGAGACTCACTTGCTCGTTTGCCATCCAGTCGAATAAAAAAAAAAATTGTCTAACGTTTCTGACATTCGCGCGCACAATCAAATAACGCCCATAATGGAATGTTTTTAGTAAATTTAAAAGGTCATTTTTATAGTCAAATACAAAATTCTTTAAAACAGTTGCTTTAAACGTTCAAAAAACTTTTTACTGTTTCAAAAAGTTTATTGCTAATGTTAAAACGACCTAATAACAGTTGTGTAAGACCCTATAGTATATTATAATAAGCAATTCGCATTTTTTTCAGCGATTCTTCGTAGTAGACGGCGGTATACTGGTCTACGCGCGCTCCCCGACAGATGTCGCGCGCGGCCGTCTGCACGGCTCGCTGGACGTCGGTCTGTCCGTCATCTCGGCTAAACCGCGTCGCCGACGCATCGACATAGACGCCGATGAGTTCATATACCACCTCCGAGCGAAGACGCCTGATGTTTTCCGGACCTGGTTAAACGTTCTGAAGGCGCATCGGTGAGTGTACCTATTATTGTTAGCTTCTTAATAATAACCAGTGTCCAAAAGAGTTGTTCTTAGTAGGACTGTTGTCAGAGCGTCGAGGATTCAGACGAGGTACAAGGACCAGTGGCATGCAGTGAAAGTGTTGAGCGCCATAGCAGCGTGCATTGGTTCAATTTCAGGGTAGGCAATGCTAGCTGCAATGAGGGCTATCGTTTTTTGTCTTTCTAGATGGCGCCACTGTTGCGTGAGGTTTTTAGTGTGGCTTTCAAAGTCTGTTATTACGCGCGTGAAAACAAAGTTTAGATTAAAATCATATTTAATACACATTAAAACCGTACCATAAATGTCGAGCAAACCAAAGTGTTGCGTAGTCTCGTTTTGTTCGGAAAAAAAGGGAGGACAAAAGTTTCCGAAACACAAAACTGTCTCAAAACACAGACATTCATTGCCCCGTATATAATTGCCATAATTAATTTCAGGTAATGCAAAATATTCACAAAATTATTCTAATTATAAATAAACCCGCGTAGCTCACCCAACAACTATGAGATGTGACATTTCGGAGACCTCACGCTACACTAGCGCCTCTAGCGGCGAATTCATACGCGATAGCCCTCATTGATCCAATGCCAGAGCGGCACTAGCTGCACCCGAACCGCCCGCTAGCACCAGCGTTACCATGAGAGTGCCTAACCTCACTGAACGCAACTGAAAGGACTAATGTACGGTGGATCATGGACTTTCCAGAAGACTGCTCTTTTATCAACGTGCTTCCGTTTCTGCCGCTTCTCTAAGCGCATAGCGGCTATCTGAACCAAAACGATTTTTTATTGTGTCAGTCTAGCTGGTGATAAGCCGTGTCCGCGTACCCCTAAAAACCCAATGATTCCTATAGATCATCATCATGATTTCAGCCACTTCTAGACGCAGGTCTTTCCCGACGATCTATTTTGTGCTACCCGCAAAAAATGGGCTTTACCGGATCAGCCGTCCCCACCGGAGCACTACCAATATTTCATCTTTCGGTGTGCGGTCGCCACTCCGGAACTTAAAAAAATACTAAAAATACAATGATTATGATCAAACGTAAGCTTATTATGTATTATCTTTTGCTATAAATCAAATCAAACCTAGGGCGTTTATCAGGCTAGCGTGCTCGATCTTAGTTCAGATGTTTGCTTACCATCAGTGATTCTGGTGAAAAGCAAGCCGTTTTCTGTTTAAAAAAAAGGATAATAAAGCTATCTACATAGGTACCAAATTTCCGCCAGCCGTTTTACCGTGAAATAATGTCAATCATACATACTCAGACTTCTCATTCATAAAATTGTAGGATATAAAAACTTTGTTGGTCTCATTTTCAGTTTGTACCGCCAGCATCTTCTGACTTTCGGCGCTCGTGAATCCGTGCCTAAAATCCATGCACCCTTGGACGAACTTCCGCCCACCGATACATCATCACGTGAGTACACAATCGATTCCTGGTCTCACTCTCAAGACCTGCGCACCATCAATCTCGCCCGCTGTCTCTTTCTACCCACCGTTATATACAGTTTCATAGAAAAAGACGGTAACTGTGTTCAGTTTTATAATGTATGTTTGGGATGGTCTTGTGAGTTGGGTACCTGCAATATTTTTTTTAGTTTGGGTTTTTGTGATTTTGCCCATTTTCAGAGTTTCAGGGATTAAATGTTTTATAATTTGTGTTTCTAGTAACTTAGAAGTGTTTTTTATAAATGAAAATGGCAGTGCTTTGTTTTAAAGCAGTCAAAATCTATTTCAAACTACTGCACATTCCGCTACAGACAGAAGGTGAGGTTTCTACCAAGTTTGGAACCGCTTCAAATCCCCCCGGCCTAGATTGATTATTATTTTTTGTACAATCCTTTTTTTCATCCTCCCTTTAGGTATATCCCACTCCAGCGCGGAAACCTTCTCGACCCTGACAAATACGTCTCAATGTAGCCCCGACACAAAAATAAAAGAATCCCCAACCTTCTACCTCCCAACCAGTCGTATCCAATCATCGGTTATCGAAAACAAGTCACATAATAGCATAAAAGAAAATTCCGAGCAAAGCAGCGGACTCAACATAAACCTCGAAACGATCGACGTCGAAAAAATCGATAGAAAACTGAAAACACCCACGACCGTTCAAAATGGCAGCCTATGCTCCATGTGCTGTATAGAAAAAAGAATACAATACAAAGAGAGCACCACACAGCCTTCTCGAAACTCTTCGTTAAACAACGACGAAGAACAAATACACAGCACCAACTTAGACATACGGGCCTTGAAGAGCATGGAACCCAAGAGGTCATCCGCACAAGATGGCTTCAAACGCACGGTGTCCAATTTCATGTCATCTTTTATAGGCGAGTGTAACTTAAATCCTTCTAATAAAGTTTCTCAAAGCCCGTCAAGCGCCAGTTCCTCAAAAGCACCGCAAATCTCTGTACAATCCGTTCGCAAACATCTAACGTTCGGTGACAAGAGTCAGACGACTTTGTTCTTCTTTTCGCGCAAAAATCGCACTCGCGAAAACGGAGACGAAGAAGAATGGGCCATGAAAAGAAGCAAGAAGTCTACTAATGTTGTGAAGTATAGGAACTCCATTCCTGAACCACTTTTAAAAAGACCGATCAGCAAGTGCATGTTGCTTGCTAAGTATAAGCTGAATGAAAATGAGAGCGAGAGGCAAGACAAGGTAAATAGAGGCGTTCTCTGTGACCTCTCTTATCCTACACAGAACAAGTCCATACAAGACGTTATGTCCCCTTCCGAATATGACGGTATTACTGAAAAACTTATACTCAGTATATTCGATAATCATATGGAAGGCGAAATCAATAACCGAATGAAAAGTGAATCCCCCGATAGCAAATTTAAGGGTTACGTTAATCAGGTTGTTAAGGAACTGTACAATGTTACGCAGTGTCAATCGGGATGCCACCCTGTCACATTCTTATTCAGATCACTATTGGATTTTTACTTAAGGAACACTGGAAGTGAAAAGATAAAACTGGCTTTGCAGAAAACTAAATCAGTTCCGAAACAGTCTCATAAACATTTCACTAAAGATGCTATGATATCAAGCGAATTTATAAATAGTGCCACTAAAGAAACCCAGGTGTTCGAGAAGCGCATTGAGGTGAGGAAATGTGAGAATACTACTCTGAGCACGAAAAGCAAACCGAAGGGAAAGAAATGTTCATGTGAGAAAGAAACAAGCCCGGATCCTAAAAGTCCGAAAGGAGACACAGACAGCTTCGAAAAAGAACGTCGCATACAAGAATTAGAGAGATTAATGAAAAACACTGTCTATTTATGCGAGACTGTACAAAGCATGCAAAGGCAAAACATGCAAAGCAAAGAAAACGATATAAAGATAACGAAAACCTTAATTAATAATCTAAGTAAAATGTCAAAGAAATCAGGAGTGCACAAAGTAAGCGAAGAGAAGCGTCAAAGATCCGATGAATCGACGGAGTTACCTGCAATACAAGACACTATCAACCGCCTCATTAGCGAGACGGAGATGCCCCCAGAAATGGCTAAAGAGTTCCTACACATGTATCTAGATGTGCTTTGTAATGAGAGCAGTAAACACAATTCAAGCAGTTCACGGTCCAGTGACACTTCTAAGTCGTGCAAGACTATTGGTGACGCCTTGCCTAGCGACGGTGTTCAGACCGAATCTGTGATAAAGAAAATATCTAAAAGTGTCACCGCCCGCCCTAACGTCGAAGTCTCTAAACCTTCGTTCGCAGATGACGATCAGAATAAACATGACAGTATTGACCCTGGCCAGTTGTATTTACAAGAAATGCTGGACGAAATCACAACAGTATTTACTGAAAGCAGAGTTCAAGATTCCAGGACACAAAAAAAAGATACTGCGCATGAGGGTGGCAAGGACACTATAGTACGTGATTTAAAACGATCTAGAAATTCTACTAGCAAAAATCATATTTACGAAGTCAAAGAAGACAATTCAGTTGTAATAGATCTTTCAAAGTACGACCTCCATCGCATTTCAATGATCAATGACGCCGCCTCTGCTAGAATGATAACAGTGAAAATTAAATTGAAAGAAAAACCAGCTGAGTATGGCGAGTGGAAACGCAAACATTTGAGCTTGAAGTTTTCGAATGATCATCCAAAGCAGTCTCAAGTCAAAGCTGCAACACCATGGCCGCGACAAGTAACAGGTTCCTCCAAACAAGCTGAGCTGCATTTCATTAATACGCAGGCTCCTTTCCTTGGGTTTGATCCAAAAGACCAGATAGAGTTGAAACCTTACCTAAGCACTAGCGACGCTACGTCCAAAGGTAACCATGAAACTTTGCATGGAAGCGGATCCTTCAACTTCTCAATTCAAAGCAGTGAAATTTACCCACATTTATCTCCTTCAAAATTATCTATTGACAGTAACGACAATGCCCAATGCTTCCTAATATCTTCGCTGAAGAAAAAAATTAAGTTACAAGGGAATAGCAAGAGACAACTGAACATATCCAGGACTGACTCCCCTCATCCAAGTTTTCCTAAACCTCCTGATGGCTTGACCGTATTCCAAAAGGAACCACCGGGCATCATAAATGAACGATTCATTCTTCTTCTCCTAGAAAACTTGACACTTCTATCTAAGAATCTACCAGACTTTTATAAAGAAATAAGCAGCATGTATGTAAAGTTGAAGAAACGTTACGACGAAACAAATACTAACCAAGACTCAGCTAATCTTTATCTTTTGGGAAAAAATTGTAAAGATAATCTGAACGAAAAGAAACTGATGTTTGATGGTGTGACGCAATATGACTCCTCTGTTTTCCCTGGCAGTTATCATCATGGTGTGATAGAGGCTGTTCAGATTGCGGTGAATACCAGTGTCCTAGCGGCCTCTAATAACGTTGTAGACAAATCAGTCAGCGCCAAAGAACTGCCTATTCAGCAAAGTAAGCAATGTAAACAGATCGAGCATGGTCCTTCGAATCCAGACATGTCCAAAGAAAAATCTATTGAAACGCAAACATCTTACACGACATGTTTGACCATGAGCATCGAAAACACTGCAATACGTAAGGACCAAGCCATTTCTATCCAAGAGTGGTGCAACAAACTTACTCAGGAATGTGCAATCAGCACTGTAATAAAGTGCTTTTGCAACAATGAAATTCTGAATTTCGCAAAACCAGTTCCTGAAGATAAAGTAAAGAAAGCGGATAACGAGATCGTAGTTCCGAAGAAGTTTAAAAAGAAACATTCCTCTAAAATCCGGCAGGATCTTATAAAGCAGATAAAGCTGCTGTCGTCTTCGTTGAAAGTGTCAGCGCAATGTCAAACAGAGAAGAAATTAAACAGGCACGCGAACTGTTTCGAGAAGGACTTTAGAGTGTTTCAGTTGTTTCCGAAGACCAGATGTAAGTTCGCACGGTCGGGGTCGGTCACGGACTCCAGCGTGCTCACAGAAAATAAAGCGAAGAGCGATGATTTGAAAACGATATACAGATGTACCAGTGTTCCCTCCTTTTCCTCTGGTTAGTCCTTCCTCCAAGTAGTTTTGAAATCCAAAATTCGTCACATTGCATTATTAGTCTTTAAACCTATGAGCAGTAGGTCTGTTGGTACAGACTTATTGTACTGTTTAGCAAAACTTTTGCTTTATAAGACTTGATTTACATAGAATCTAGTTTAGGCTTAGCTAGATTGGAAATCAATTAGTAGCTTCATTATATTATCATGTGCAAATTAATTATATTTCGTGAACATCAACTATCACATTAGTTTGCCTTACTCGTTGTGGGAATTAGGCTTCTAAATTTATGACTTAGATGAAGGTATTTAGCTCCCTTACTCTTTCTTAAACGTAACATTAGAGCAGGACCCGTAGAATGTCATTTTTTCTGGCCTATTGAGTTTCTTCCCTTAGTCTCGGTCCACCTTGTAGTTAGCACGTATATTAGGCAAGATCTATCTTTTTAGTCTTTTATGATACAAATTGAATGGCAAAAGACGATATTTGCATTAAAGTAACTCGATATCATCAGTGAAATTATGAGTAGATAACTGTTTCTCTTTAGTTTAAAGTCAAAATGTGTTCTTTTCAGTATTCAGTCATTCGTTGATCAGTTGGAGAACAGCCATATATTTTAGCAAATTTTCCAAAGTTTTCTAAACAGAACTCAATGAACATGAAGTTTCGTCTTTTGCTATCTTACATTCTTTTATCAGAAACATAAGAGAATCTAAAAAAGTAGCTATAATTAAGTGAAATTATTGAAAAAATTATCTTATCTTATTATCTTAATATTCTTTTCCAAAGATGATGACACCAGTGTCAAGTTCATATTATTTTTATTTAATACAATGATTCTCTTATGTTTCTTGTAATACTAGTTTTAAGCTAATTCTGTAGCTATCTCTTCCCCTCCTGCACAATTCCTTTATGAGTGTTATGGACTACATTAAAATACACAATTCATTAATTCATCAGATGCCCAATAAGTATCTGTAAAAGTATACCACCCTTTGGAAGGCTTTTTGCCACATTTTTCAAAACATCAGAGAAATACTTGGTCGAGCGGTTGAACAAAGTGTCCTAGACAAGACCATAGTATTCGAATTTTTTGAAACTGAGATAAAATACCTGTGCACAAAATAATAGGGCTTAACTTAACTTAATTGTTATCAGTAAAGTCTATTCAGGTAAAGTTTGTGGCCATTGTGATCAAACTGCCTGTATTGAAATACCTAGATTAAAATTTGATGAATTGACTAGTGATGGGAGCATTAGTTCAGAAACTAAATCTTAGTACCTAAATTCTAGACTTTATCTTGTATAAAACATACATCACTCAGATCACTTTCAAAACACGTCTTCGACAACTTTTGAATTGGCGTGTTTTTGATCGAACAGCTGATAAAACTTAATCTATCCGGCTTTGGCCGCACTGGTCCATAGCACTCCCCCCACCGACTGTCTGTTTGGTTCGTAGGGCTGATTAGCCCTACAGCGCCGCCTATTCGCGGCCCGCAGGCCGGCTTCGTGTCAGGCACGCCGGGCGGCCGGCTGGCTAGCTGGATCATAGGTAAGTGTGGTACTGGGAGCGCGATATGTCGACCAAGAAATGCCTGAATGCGAGTTGCATATTTCGGCACATGGTTAGGTCCGCATTTCTGAAAACCCTTAAAGGTTACAGCTGATAACAGCCACCAGGCACCCGACCAGCACCGCCTCGCCTTGAACGAATAAGTGAATCATTTGCGAAAAAAATTTGAGAACCCATGTGCAGAAATATTCCAAATAAATTTTAAGATACATATTTTTAATGTATGTGCCTACATAATAAAGAATGGTATTGAACTCTAACCGCTCTACTAATCAAATATAGGTGTGACCAAACCGCTGCTTAAAAAACGGCGACGGTACGGAATCGCAGTGACGCACCGTATGCGCACCGTTTTTTTTTGCATGCTTTCCACACCGCTGCTTAAAATACGCAAACGGTGCGGAATCGCAGTGACTTGCCGTAAACGTCACGACTTTTGTTCGGTAAAGACCCGACGTTTACGGCACGTCACTGCGATTCCGTATTTTAAGCAGCGGTGTGGAGAGCATGCGATAAAAATGGTGCGCATACGGTGCCGTCCGTGCCGTCACCGTTTTTTAAGCAGCGGTTTGGTCGCACCTTGTACCTACTTTATTAATTGACAAACCGAGATGTGGAAGAATTTATTAGAGCGATATTTCGCCTGTCAAGAAACCCTTATTATTTAGAAGAAAGTTTGTTCTATGCATAATTCCCTATTGCCCTCGCGTTGTGTATTTGTTTGCATGCTTGAAACTGTGTTTTCCGTCGTTGTGCTCTAAGGAGCGGCCTTACCGCTGCTTAAAAAACGGTGACGGCACGGAATCGCAGTGACGCACCGTATGCGCACCGTTTTTATCGCATGCCCTCCACACCGCGGCTTCAAATACGCTGACGATGCGGAATCGCAGTGACGTCCCGTAAACGTCACTACTTTTGTTAGACTAAAATCCAGACGTTTACGGCCCGTATTTTAAGCAAAATAACGGTGCGCATACGATGAGTCACTGCGATTCCGTACCGTCGCCGTTTTTAAGCAGCGGTGTGGCCGTTCCTTAATTGTGCTATCTTGTAGGGTATTTTCTTTCTTGCTTTATTATGGAATCACTTCTTTAGTCGTTTACGGGAACTCAAACTTGTTAAATGTCCTCTTTAATAAATTTTTAGCAACCGAAATTTATGTAGGTGCAGTTGAGGAAACTGAATCGCGTATCAGGGTGAAACCTTTTCATAATCAATATCGCTGTGATTTCTTTGGAAAATGTATGGGATGTCAACATGACAATTACTAGCACAGAGGCGTACCAGCGTGGAACCTTTGGGCTACTGCCATCCGTCGAGGTTATCGGTAATCGACATGGTTTAGATAATACGCACGTTTATTGAACAGCTTTAGGTTTACGTCGAAATATTGGAAGCTTACCCTTTTCCAGGCCCTGCAAATTTAAACCTGGGACCTCAAGCTTCGTAGTCAGGTATTATAACCACTTGGCCATCCAGTCGTCCAACTATGCCTGGAAAAGGGTTGAAGGTAATGATGTTTTATATTTATATCCCATTGCAATCTTCTCTAATGCTAAGTGTTTTCCACAGAGTCTGGCGGGCCGCTGGAGAGTGCATCGCGCGAGCTCGGACAAGCGCAGTTGTCGGTGCAGCAGCTGCAACGGCTGCTGGATGCGTTGGAATTACAGCAGCAGTTGCATCATGACACTGACGTGAGTGCACTAAGGATAGGAGGAAGAACGGAAGGGCTGGGCGCTGGCATTCGGCGCTAGAAGGGTTTTCTGATGAACAAAATGTCATTTGTTTGTCAGAAAACGAAAGAAATGGGTCCAAAGTTTTTTTTTCATTCTTTGAAAAAATCTCTAGATGGCGCTGTTGACACCCTCTGGTGGTGTCAAGCGAAAACAACGCTCCTGCGCACAAATTGAAGATGACAATGTCACGACTTTACCTTTCGCTTTTTTCTGACAAACATTACATGACTTGCCAAAATTATGCGGACCTTGGCGCACGTAGTGCGACTTGAAAGAGATGTTTTTAAATTTATATTTGTTTTATTCCAACTTCCGGCAGGTGTCGCTAGAGGGCGCCTCTCCGAACGTGAAGAAGGACCGGCGCAAGTTCGGTCTGCGCAAGAAGAAGTCCAACAACAAGTGCGGCTCCGTCGACCTGGCGCCTGCGCACCTCGACCCTTCCAGCTCGCAGATGGTGAATAACTGTAATACCTAGAAAGAAAGAAAGAAATAGTTATTTGTGTCACAGAGAAGCAAAATTATGTATTTACGGCGAGGGCGGAATCCTGAGCGTAATGAGGAATTCAAGTGTTAACGCCCAAGATGAAAATAATTTTGCTCCCGAGTGACATATACAACTTTTCACACCGAGTATGACGAAAATTTAAATAAAAATATTCTAAATATAATTAAAGAGCAACCAGTATAAAACATGGCGTGGTTTTACAATAGGGATGTTGACACCATTAAAAAATAATTCGAAGACACGATTCCAGTAAAAAAACGCTTTATTTTAGCCCTGAAAACCAGATTTATTTTCGATTAACTGCAAAATTAGATTTTTGTTGCTTTAAAACAAATAAATAGTTAGTTGATTGAGTGTGCGAACAAGTGACGTCATATGTTGCTATTTCCATTCAAACTCTATGGGAGAATTGTATTTTGACAGCTCATAAAAAGTACGTCAGTTGATTGGTGGAGTCAACATCCCTATTATCAACTTCGAAAAATTGCGTTTGCAAAAAAACACTTAGCAAAGTCTCAAACAGAAAAGTTGCACTTTGCCTCTCGTCAGGGAGGAAAAGCTACTTTTCTGAATGAGAGGTGTGAAATTACATTATTCACAACACAAGACAACAATATTATTAGATACAAACAGACTACACCATGGGTAACCTGATTTTTTTTTGTGACTATTTGGTATTTTAATTGTATGTGATTACTTTCGAACCGTACTAATATTATAAATGCTCGTCCGTATTGTTTGTTACTCCACGGTAAAGGGCTGGACGAATTCCTTTTTCCGGATATTTAATTATCACAACGTTCTCGAAAAGTTCTTATTGAGATCGTATATTTTTCAGGCACTTTCCACCCTAACAGCCCCGCCCTCGCCCGGCGGCGGCGCCTCCTCCATGCCCAACTCGGCTGCTTCTCTGCCTATAGGTAAGACTGCTTCTAATGTGGCCCGTCGTTCATTACAGCTATACGAGAGCGCGTCTGTTAAAGACCTGGCATACGGCGACTTTACTGTACAAACGTAATGAATAATGTTTTGTCGTCGTATTTTGTCGGAAAATTTCGTATTTATTTGGCTTTCTCAACTAGCTTACTACTAATACTAATACGAATACGAATTTATCCGACAAAATACAATGGAAAAACATTATTCAATTAGTGTTGTGAAAAATGCTCATTTCGAGGCTTAAAGACTCAACGATGGTTTCTTGCATCCATATGCATAAAATAAGCCAATTCAATTCTTAAATATAGTCGAGTCTTTAAGACTCTGGAGTCTTAAGAGTTCGAGTCTTTAAGTCTCGAAATGAGCGTTATCCACGGCTCTATATTCAACAGATCTGTAGTATTATTGCGCGATGCTATATAGAACAAGCTTTTATTTAAAAGTTATATATTTTTAAAACTGTAGCTCGGCCACTTTTTCTTCATACATAACCATCATACGTAGCCAGCACTGAGAGGAGCGAAATTATTTCCGCGTAATTAAGTCATGGCACTTTGCCGGCTGATGATTTGCTCGCTCGGCTCGCGCGCTTCGCTCGTCGTCATACCTGATTTTTCGACCTAACCTAAATTGACAGTAAATATCACCAGTTACAATACCGATACCTCTTTGTAGTAGGACACAAGTGGCCTCTTCCAGTGCTGGTTATGTAAGATGGTTAGTTATGTAATAAGAATAAGGTGACTGGGCTTAAGTTGAAGTGTAAAGGCTGACCAGAATTATAAAAAAAACCTCGCCACATTGCGGAAAACCAATAGAACTAATTTCTTGCACTGGTAACACTAAATTAAAATGTCAACTGTCTATTGCTGTCAAAGATTAACGTTGTTTGCGCGTGGTATTTTAAATTGTTATTCTGTGTTTTTGTGCGTTAAAATGCCGAAGATTATCCATAGCCTTGGAAGGAAAATAATGCACAATGTATAAAAGTATTTGTCATAGAAAGACTGAGGGATTAAAAAATATTCCTTTAAATAACATCACCGACACCGTTGTCAATATAGCTGGTAGGTATCGTATAGTAAGTGTAAAGAATGTTGCAATACAAAACGTAGAAGTGCTGCCCTCGCGTCAGGTTTTTTTATATTCCTGCGGCCCATTTCACGAAGCTACAAGTTACAATTTACAAGCGGTAGTCTCTTTTCAATACATACCGTTAAACCGCTTGTAAATTGTAACTTGTAGCTTCGTGAAATAGGGCATTGGTCAGCCTTTAATTATTGACGCTCATTCACCATTTCCTGTCCCTTTCATTTGCATACTGAAGTCAAGTGCAAGAGACAGCTATTTTAACTCGCTGTCGTAGACGTAGTACGACACAGATGCGAACCCATAGCTGCAAAATGTAATATTGAAATCGCTGTGTGCTATGGCCTTTACACATTTCGTTCCTCTTATTGGTTCATCATTTCGGCCAATCATAGAAAAGAATGAGTGTTGCGTGACTATCGTATCGCTCTTATGGATAACGGGCTTATGATTTAATTATAATTGTCAATTTTATAGTTTTAAATGTTAGAAGTGAAAGTGGTAGATGCTTTTTAACGCTTATCTTTGGGGGTTGTAATATGCACAAAAGTGAGTTTGAGTAGATTTTTTAGTACTATACGATCTGAGTTTACAAAACAACTACTAGATTTCATGTTCTTGCAGATTGAAAATATTAATTTCAGGTTGCATTGTGTACAGCTTATATTGATTTGTATTATTAATTTTGACTATCTATAACCTAACCAACAAAAAGTTGGAAGTTGTCACTTCAAAGTTCAATATCTCAAAAACGGCTGAACTGATTTTGATGAAACATGTCTAAGAACCATCGCTAGAAAACCTGCTTTCAAATAAAAAAACCTCATTCAAATCGGTCCACCCATTTAAGAGTTACGGTGCCACAGACAGACTTATAACACCCCTCTTTTGCGTCGCGGATTAAAAAAGGGTAGGGAAGACAAACTGTAATTTGGTCCCAAATGAAATCGAAGACGAACTCGGGACCGGCAGCTAGTCATAATTAATATAATAATATGTGCATATTGTAACCTCTAATTTATGTTTGTTTCTAGAAAACACGGTCGATCCCCCACCCCGCATCCCGCCTCCCGTCCGAACCCTAACCAAACAAGTGTGTCTCTTATATTATTTGTGATTGTTATATTGTTTGTTTATTATTTAATTAAAAAACTGCGTCCTACCCGATGTTTTTTTATCAGACTACAGCGAAGCCAAAAGGAGCATATTTTTCGCAGTTTATTTATGTACATCATGTTCCATTTTTCTGCATCAAAAGCTTCGATGATATTTCAAATATGATGTACTGAAATTCGTCTACGGAGCTCTAGTGTATTCTGTTTTTTAAGCCGTAATTTGCAGTCAGGCTTTTTTTTTAATAATTATTTAGTAAACTAATTTTGTAATATGTCTTGGCAAGGATTCTACGAAATTGGTAAGTCTCCTTGCATGGTATTATTGTAACGTTATGCTTGGTGCACTAACACTGGCATGTTAAGCTGATGTCAAGAATGGCTTGGCTATAACATGCGTTACAAAATAGTAAAGTGAGCATTTTTTGCTCGAGATGACTTGTTCTAAAAATTCGCTAGTAAATATAGTATAACGAGCATTCTTGCTCCAATTGGTATTTTGATCGAGTATCAACTGAGCATTGTTGCTCAAATTTACTGACTACTTTTAAGCTATTTCACATCCAGTAGTCAGTTGAGCAAATGCTCAATGTTACAAAATCTAACCTACTTTTCTGTTTTGCAATTCCAGCGTTTCTTTCAACATTTCTGGCCTCTACTTTAGTTCGTAAGACCTTTTATTTTTTTATTTTTACCCATCTTTTTCCTCTTCACTTCAACACAACGAAACCATTCGCCATTGTAAATTAGACAATAATTATCGAATGTGTAATACTGTGTGTAAACGTTGAAGTCACACATTTTGATTGTTTTATCTAGTTTTTAATAATTACAACAGTCCAAGACTTACTTAACTAGATGTATAGATGCGTTATAGATGGAATAAAAAGAAATGGCCGGCTTTGAACCCCGTCCTGACTTGGCTAAAAATTACTGTATTTATCCCGCACATGCGCTCATTGAGCCGTACCTAATGAGGGCTATCGCGTATGAATTCGCCACTAGAGGCGCTAGTGTAGCGTGAGGTATCCGAAATGTCAAATCTCATAGTTTTTGGGTGAGCTACGCGGGTTTATTTATAATTAGAATAGTTTTGTGAATATTTTGCAATATCTGAAATTAATTGTGGCAAATATGCGTTCCGGGGCAATGACTGTGTTTTGAGACAGTTTTGTCTTTCGGAAACCATTGTCCTCCCTTTTTTCCGAACAAAACGGGGACTATGCAACACTGTGGCATGCTCGATATTTTTATGGTACGGTTTTAAGGTGTATTAAATATGATTTTAATCTAAGCTTTGTTTTCGCGCCCGTAATAACAGACTTTGAAAGCCATACTTAAAAACCTCACGCAACAGTGCGCCATCTAGTGAGACAAAAAACGATAGCCCTCATTGGCTAGCAGCAGTTAGACTTTCAATCAGATTTTTTTTTACCAAGCATTCTGTACTATGCTTATACCGTACCACCACATAAGGAAGCACCCTTAAACAGTTATGCATAGAATAAAGGCTCAGTTCCACCTCACAAGTTTTATTTAGAATTTGTGTCACTTCACACAAAGTATTACACATAGAAACACTTTTAAATCAGGAATTCCGAATAACGAATTATCCGAAACAGTTCATAATCAGTGCCAATAGGGAAAATAACCCCAAAGTTCTACGCTAAACGACGTGGGCGGAATTCTATACCTCACTGACGCGTAAAGTACCTAAATACACAACTTTTACAGTACCTATTTTGTTTCTCTATAATTATCATATCAACTTGTGCGTCAAAAGTTCATATAGTTTACCTCACGGCGTGTAACGTTTATTCTAGTGGGTGTCTTCTCTACAGCCTGGCCCTTGCTCATAAATGCTCATTGGTCTATGCTTGACATTGAGTGCACGATTTTGTTAGTACATACGAATTGAAAAAGATACATCACTTGTAAACTTAATGTAAACATTTGTTTGGAATGCCCATTTACACAATTTAAATTTTTATGTATACTTTGGCTTTTTTTTTTCACTAAAAACTATTCGGTGTTAATAAAAAGTTACGAGTCTATGTCAAAAACGCACCGTTCCTGTTTTTAATAAACCATGTCATCATGATTATGAATGAGGAGATGAAGTCACTAATAAACAAGACCTTGATCATGTTATCTTCTTCTTATCCACGATATAGATAACTTATCACATTTGTCAATCTGAATATCAGGACGCAAACGATTTTAAACTTTAACACTACACAATAGTTACTTTTTACTAGAGCAAGGAGAAGAGTGCCGAGTTTTGCTATTTTTTTCGTCCAAGTAAATCGATTGAGCAACAAATATATATTTTTAACGCTTCGCCGAAGAAATTTAATCTTAGATATTTAATTACGCTACTGTTAGATTGGATCAACTTTAAAGTAAAAAAGATGAACCAGAAAATATAAAGTTGTTTACGCCTACGCAAGAAAAGTAAACCTGTTGTATTTCTTTTATACCTATACGAGTGCCACTACGAGACTCATAGCGCGTAAGGAAAATGATCTCATCTAACTATCTCACTCCGCGTTCACCAATTTTTTTTTAGTGTTCCAAATTTAAATGTCTGAATTACACAAACGCGCGAATGAGATTTAAGAGGACGTATGCATTGACGGATTGATCCGTTGTCGGCTTTAAAATGGTTTTATCTTAATATTCATACTGCCGAATTTCCAAGCCGTTTGACCATGGTGCACCTCTAGTTTAATCTGCTAATCTTGCTTCAAGACGCCAACCTAAATTTAATTCTATTTATTGAAGCTAAAGTCGCTATTCGCATCGGGCTTGCAGTTTATAGCGGCTAGCGTTACACTTTATGTTTTATTTATTGTTTTGCATCAGTGATTAGCAGCTGTAGACGCTCTAGTGAAGAAATTGTATTGTTTAAAATACTGGTGGATTAGTTATAATGTCAAGTGACAGTGGTGGTGATCCTGGCTTTATAATGCCCTTTGCGAGAATTATTTGTGATTATGTATTTAAAATTTTAAGGGAATGTGAAGAACAGAGTATAAGTGAGTGATTTTTTTGTTTCAATGCGGTTATGTATTTAACCTTTGTCATGTTTTTGGGGAATTCACTGTAAACAAAATTTGGCTAAAGTTATCGGTTTGCAAAATGAAATAAAATAGAAATGTAAATCGTATTGGTATATCATGAGGTCTGTATATTATGTAGAGGAAAACTTATTAGTCCAAGAACAGCACATTCCATGCCTAGCCTTTAATCTAGTGTTTTTCACTATTGTAAAGGCACATTATTCCAGGACTACAAAATAAGAGATTTGAATCCTTAACTTCTTAGAACAAGGGTCTAAAAAAATAGTGGTAATTACTTTTGGGACTTGAAGTACATTTTGCAGCGAAAGTTGTTTAGTGTTTGTGGAAATCAAAATAATGATGAAAAATAGTGTGTTGATAATTTTAAGTTTCGTAACCGCGCACCCACTGCCACCTGTAAATGGGAATATCTTTATTGAATATTTAATGAAAATTAATTTGGAAAAGTCACTTTTTGTCCGTATACGGAAGAATACGAAGAACTATCTTTAAACATTGTGTATGTATGTAAAATACTAGAAACATTGCTAACATTTAGGTCTCCGGTCTTCCATTGCAGCCAACTCGGTAGCATCTCGCCATTGCGTGCAAGGTATTGCATACATTATATAATTAGCCGTAGATCGAATGTAGGTGATTATGATTAGAGCAAAGCACTGCCTATAGATTGTAGAACAGGTAAACAATAGAATATTATTTAAATTTGATTTAACGTACGTATTTAATGATACTCTTTTGCGAGCCCTGTGTCCCTAATGAGGGATAACAGGATCACATCATCATCATCAAGTATTTAGCAGCGTATACTGTAACCAATTTAAGACCTGAACTATCTAGTACATTTGAGAATAAATTTATGTCATTTTTGTCATAGCATTATTAAAGATGTGTCAAAGGTTTTTGTAGATGTAAACTAAAGCCAACGAGACGAGATAAATTATGTCATGTCATGAGACAGAAAAGGAGCGAGATAGTAATAATGACGTATCAGACTAAGATGAAATATATCTTAGTAAAATACATTCTTATAGTTACGAAAAAATTATAGTAAATTTACATTATTCAAGTACTTGCTTTTAACCGCGGCTTCGCCCGCGTGGAATTGGGTTATCGCGCGCTGTTCCCTCGGGAACTGTACATTTTCCGGTATAAAAACTAGCCTATGTCACCCTCTGGATAAACTATCTCTAAGCCAAAAATCACGTCGATCCATCGCTCCGTTTCGACGTGAAAGACGACAAACATACAAACACACACACTTTCGCATTTATAATAATTATTAAGTATGGAAGTATGGATTAACATACCTACATACTATATTAAAAAAGAATAGGAGCTGTATAATCAGCAGAATTTGTATGTACAGTTAGAGTTTACATTTATACATCGAGATTGTAAATACACAATGCTTATACTGGCAAGAAAAATACTAAATGTATCTTCGTTACAACTTGCTCAACACGCACATAGTATAATGAGCATTCATTAGTCACTCGAGCAACATTATATCCTGCATGTTTTTATTTTGATGCTTTGTGCTATCTTCATTGATTAGATTGAAACGTGATTTTCCAGACGCTATCATCATCTCAGTATCAGATATGATTTCTAAAAAATGCTTTACTTATGATTTCCTTAGTGCCTTTACCATATCAAGTTATTGCGTAGATATTTTCTCAATAAGCTTAAATTAAAAAATATAAATATTTATCTGGTTTTTGCTGGTAAAAAACTACTACATAAATATATATAAGTTTCAAATATGTAACGCTAGTATAGTTTGGTACTTGAACTTTATAAAGCCTTTATATACCGTGTTGTTGTTGATTTCCGTTAACTTCCACAGATGGCACAGTTCATTGATAGAAACTCCCCGGCAGTTAAGTCTTAGGTTAAATGAAAAAAACTATTTTTTGTACATAATAATTAAATATGGATCAGTAATTTTGAAGGTCCAGGTTCATCAATTACTTTTAGAAAGTGTAAATACTCGTCAACTTTATTGTACCATGTGGACACAAAATGTGCGTAATTTAAAAGATTAAGCAAAACCTGAAAAAAAAACGCGTTTTTGCTCCCCAAACTTAGAATAGGGTCCTCAACAAACAATCTGTGAAATTTCCATTCATCATCATCATCATCCCAGCCTATATACGTCCCACTGCTGGGCACAGGCCTCCTCTTAGAACAAGAGGGCTAATTTCCATTAACTTCAGAATATTTTCCGCTGTTTTACTACATTATCTTTTTAAAAGTAAGAGTTAGGCCACTAATGTTATATAGAAATTAACTGTAAGTATTTGAATGTTCCCTTAAAAGTTAACGGAAATCAAAAACAACACGATGTAGATAAGAATCAGTATAAATACATATATGACTACCTATTATGGATGCTTTATATAATTTTACTGCTGACCAGACTAAAAATTATGTAGTTATCCACCCAGGTATTCGTAGGATTTACTGTCATTTTGGTCCAAATTCAAAATGGTCAATTCAAGTAATAATATAATAATAATAATAATATTTATTTCAAAACTCAAGGCTTCATATTAACAAGACACAATATTTGAAATTACATAATCACAATCAATCAAAATCAAAATAAAGTAATTACATGTCAGAGTTTGTAGTTAATATATAGAGTAGTTAGTATATATAGTATATGGACGATTTTCCACTTGCATGGAGTGATAGTAAATAGTAGGTAGTCACCAAAAATATTATCAGATACAGGACTAAAAATTCAAACGGGTCCATATTGGCTCTCATAATTGTTGAAAGTCAATGTAATGTAATGTAATGAAAGTATACATAATGTTTTCTTTGCCATAACTCTTTTTTTTCTCTGAATCCATTAATTGTTCAGAATTATTGAATTCATAATAAACGTTAGGCCCGATTGAGAACTAATGTCACACTAGAAAATATTTGTAGACGTCTACGTAAGATTAGAGTTCTTTAGAATTTACGCGTGGGTTATTCCACGGAACCTGAATGTAAGAATGCGTATGAAATAACCACGAATTAGTAGAAATACGGTATTTGACTATTTTGTAAATGTGTTATAAATTAAAACTACACAATGCCCGTTATCGAATAGAAAAACAATTTTTAAGCTACCTATACAAATAACAAAGTTATAAAGGTTTGAAATTCAAGATTAGACAGAGAAAGACATACTGGCATGTGACGTCACACGCCAGTACCGCCATACTTGCTGCATAGAGAAAAGCGTTTGAGAAAGAGACAGGTATATAGATTTTTCAAACACTAAATCCAATTTTCAACCGATTTAAGTTTTCTCTTCGCTAAACACTGTCTGTACATCTATATTTTCATAATAATATTAAGATATACCAAATTCAGAAGTTGTCAAATACCGTATACTGGGAAGACACCAATATGGCGGCTGTCGTGGCTTAAAGTTCTCATTACCAAGCCATAATCTCCAAAAAAATAGGAACTGTCAAACATCAAATGTCGAATCTGTAACAGAAGTAGGTATTATCTTATCTGTGACACAAATAAAACGTACAACGGCAACAACCTAGCCACTGGCCATATAGTCCTCCAATAGACAGCGCCATATTAAAAAGAAAACTAAAACTTATCTGTGGCACGGGCTCCACAAAATAAAACGCTAAGATGGTTTTAACTTACAGCATGTGCGGCAGCGAGACCGCAGTCCTTGCCTGGTGCAGAGGCTCTGGCCACGGGAGGCCCGACGTCGCTGACCAGCCTGACTCCCGACCATCAGCTGAGGGAGGACTTCACTGTCCTCGCCAAAGACTTGGTGGCCAGCTTGAAGACTATCGTGTCTACTTTGGTGAGACTGTTAATGTTTTACGTATCTTTTTAACCTCCGACACACCTAAACAACTTATAGAAGTTGGAAAGGCCCCGAAACTGTCATTTCAAAGTTCAATATCTCAAAAACGGCTGAACAGATTTTAATGAATCAGCTAAGAACAACTACAAGAAACCTGTTTTCACGTAAAGAAAGCGCATCGAATTCGGTCCATCCGTTTGAGAGCTAAGATGACAGGCACATACAGACCGACAGAGAGACACACGTTAGCGTCAACTTATAACACCCCTCTTTTTAACCCCCGACTCAAAAAGAGGACCTCTTTCTAAAGCGGTTTTTTATCGAAAGCTATATATACTTCATTTAATTTAGAATTGGAGGCCACAGCAACATTGTATTGCGTCTGGTCAACTATTTCTTACCTAGCAAATAGTCCAGTACAATAGTCTGGGAGCTGCAAAATAAAATTGTTTTAATGCCACTTTATTTGCATGTCGTCAATTGTTATTCTAGTACAAATTGTAAAGAGATTACAGTTCACGAGCCGCAACACAATGTTGCTGTGGCCTCCAATTCTAAATTAAATGAAGTATAGTTTAACCGAAAAGGTTCTTAGCTAAGTTTCATCAAAATCGGTTCATATGTTTTTGAGATATTGAACTTTAAATTGACAATGTCAGGCTCAAGTTAAGTTGGCGGTGCTCCATAAACTCCATAAACTGAAAATATACGCGGTACAACGGTTGAAAATGTCTGGACTTAGTACCTACCTTATAATTAGGACCTTTTTATCAGGTATGCGAGCGCGGACGTTTGCGCGCGGCGATGGAGGCCGCGGAGCCGGCGGCGGCGCCCGGGGGCTCCGTCGTGGCCGCTCTGCGGACCAACCTCAGCTCCGCGCTGCAGCAGAATTCCGGTGAGCCAGACCCTTAGCGCACCTTAGCATAGCTACAGACCCGCCCGTAGACAGGGCTGATGGTAGACTTAGGCCCTTATAGGTATCACCAAGGAGCGGAATTTCTCATAGCAAAAATCAAACGTCAAAGGAATTGAACATAAGTTTTATCGACTATCGATAAATATTTCACTGATTAATAAAACAGGAAATAGTAGGTACTTTTAAAATAGCGCTTTTTAAGTAAGTTACAATTAAAAGCTAGAGCTGCTTTAAATTAACTTTACATTTAAAGCAGTATAGCGTTGAAGAATCTTCATTCTAAATAAGTAAGGGATGTTTTAAATCCATTTGTCAATCGTTTTTCTTTTAGTATTAACCATTTTAATAACACGGGAATGACTATGAAAAACTCAAGCGACATATATGTCATAATATGTAACGTTGACGCGATTTATTTTATTTTATTATGGAGATGAAAGTCGCTTATCAAAGAGGTCAAATGTTACAGAATATTGTTACAAGGCGATAACAAGAAGAGTCGATTCGATAACATCGATAACTGGAACAGTCGATAAAACTTATGTTCAATCCCTTTGATGTTTGATTTTTGCTATGAGAAATTCCGCTCCTTGCTTATCACATTTGCGAGTAGCGAGCGTATGAAGGCGATCACGCAACGAGTTCGCTGCGACTAATATGTGTATAGAAAACACGCTTAAAACTCGCAAGTGCGATAAGGCCATCAAGAGCGTTTATACTTGCTGAGCTTGCATTTTTGCTAGTTTTTCTCGATTATTCCATGAAATGAAAATTAAAAATGTGGTCTGATAGAACTCTTTTTAATTAATATATAAGTTAATGTGTCTACTCCAATGATTATTCGTGATAGACTTTTATATTCTTTAAAAACAAACAAATGTTTATTAACGGTTTTTAAAGAAAATAAAACTCTATCACGAATAATTATCGGAGTAGACACATAACTTATATATTAAGAAGACTTCTATCAGACCACATTTTTAATTTTCATTCAATTTTTATGAAATAATCCAGAAAAACTATCAAAAATGCAACGTTGTCAGCTCAGCAGGTATAAACGCTCGTAAGGCTATATCTCACCGGGAATTCCACTAGAAATATGTTTGTTGTGAACCAAAAAAAGCGATTCATTTCCTTATCCTCGCTTAGCGCAGCTCTAGTGGAAACAGCTCAGCGGAGCGAGATTAGGTATATGAAGCGTTTCTATTAGTTCATGACAAACACATCTTCGCACATCTCAGCCTATTGTAGTGTAATAACACTTCTAGAATGCTAAGGGGCTGTTTCACCATCCATTGGTTAGTGTTAACTGGCGGTTAGGTGTGATGCCGTCTCTATTTGTTTTGTTCGAATAGACGGAGACGGCATCACATTTAACCGTCGGTTAACGCTAATCAATGGATGGTGAAACAGCCCCTTATTATCGGAAACTAACTGTCTGCCAAATCTCAAGTTTCTAGCTCAAGTGTTTTCGGGAATGCGTTCTACTAAAATATCTGAACACGATTCTACGCCGTTAACAATAGAGTCGTGTTCAGATATATTTGATCAAATTTTTGCTCACAAGCTTATGAACTCGACTGTACAAGAAATATATTGCACGTTGCGGTACATTGCCGTTGATGATCGAAAACCTATAATATCATAGCCGCGCGGCCCGGCAATGGAACGAAACTAGCATAACGTTACAATATTACATAGATGTACCTACGGAATATTAATATTTTTTTTATCTAATTATTTATTTCTAATTTATTTTATTTTGAAAAAAAAAAACCTTCTGCCCAGTTCCTTGCGGCACATTATTTTTGGCATTGTTGGTATTTCCGAAAGGGCTGGTATTGTAAAAGAGCCAGTTGCAGCACACTTATGCAATAAGCTTTTTGATTTTGATGGTTCTCTGGTAACCTAGAAACCAAATTGGTTGGCTGTATGCATGTAATCAAAGAAGCCGTGATGGCCGAGTGGTTTGACCTAAGTATGGCCTCTCAAGCAGAGGATCGTGGGTTCAAACCCCGGCTCGCACCTCTGAGTTTTTCGAAATTCATGTGCGGAATTACATTTGAAATTTACCACGAGCTTTACGGTGAACAAACCTGCGAAGCGATTCAATGGTGCGTGCGAAGTTCCCAATCCGCACTGGGCCCGCGTGGGAACTACTGCCCAAGCCCTCTCATTCTGAGGGGAGGCCTGTGCCCTGCAGTGGGACGTATATAGGCTGGGATGATGATGTAATCAAAGCAAAGTCCTAGCATTACATGCTATCCGTGCTCAGCGAAAGCGTAAAATAATGACGGGTTAAGTGTTGAATGTAGAACTGCGCTCGCGCCTGTCACGAATCCACGACGCGTCCGACCTCGCCGAGCTGTCTTCCGTCGGGAACAACTCGGATCCGGTGAGTACAACTGTAGTAGGTATAGGTAGTGCCACCCACGTGCCACCAGAGTTGAGGTCACGCACACATCTTCGGATTAAAGATACTTTATTCTCAAAAGAATTACATTAAATTCACTTATATGAGAATATTTATACAATTTGCATTAATATTAGACTTAGAGCAAGCAACACATGACAATAAATAAAAAAAAACAACATAACAAAGCAAACGGGTGCGAAATGCGAATGAATTGTATAAAGAAGGTAGATTTACACAGTGATCTAGTAAGTACAATGATTGCTTCGGCTAGCGCCGGCACCCGCAGGAGGGTAACTATCTATAATCTTCTTCTTCTCTTTTAAAATATGGCTTTTCTGTCCTAATTAATAGGACAATTTCGCCAGTGTCAAAGTAAACTCTCTTTGAGAGGCACGTTGTACGGTGGTTGTGGTTTTTGCAACTTGATAGTAAAATTCCAGAAACCACGTGGAGACCACTTGCGCATTAAAAAATGTCAGACACGAGAGCAATATAGAATTTTGTGATCACTGTTCACAGTTAAGGTTAATCGCCGCATAAAACACTGTCAAAATTATACTTCAACTAGCCAAACAAACAGAAATAGCAATATTAGATATTGTCTACATCCGCCATGTTCGAATGCTACAAATCGAATCTCACGCACACATGAACATGTCGTGTAATGACAGCAGGATTTTGACATTTACTCATTCATTTAATTCATTCCCCTTTTGTGCAACCAGTTATTTTTGTAGCTCTGTGTGGAATCAAATCATTCACTTCAACTCTCGTGGCACTACCCGCAGTAATTTTGACACGCACAGTTAAGCTCAAAAGTAGCTTAATCCCTTAGTACTTAAAGTAGTAAAGGTTGCCTGGAAGAGATCGCTCTTAAGCGATAAGGTCGCCTATTGCTAGCCTTGTAATTTTCTCTCTGTGTACCTGTTTTCTGTATCGCTTACTATTTCTGGTATACAATAAAGAGTCATTGTATTGTATTGTATTTTACTTTGTCACGATAAACAACAACTCTGGAACTGGTCCCGGTTTGGCAAGAGTTTAATTTTGAAAAAGTTATCTAGGTAATCAGGTGCACTTTAGTTTTTTAGCTCTCTTACCACAACGGTATTAAAATCCGTTGAGTACCTAAGTAGTAGACTTCGGGAAGCGACTTCAATTTATGAAAATGAAATGAAAAATGAAAATGAAAAGATTTATTCGGGACACACACATATAAATAATAGATACAGAACAAAAACATAATAATAATAAAGTGAAATAAAATAAAATGACATTACAAAATACAAAAATAATTTAAAAAAAAATACTTATATATATGCGCCCGAAATGGTCCCGTCTCAGCATAAAATGCGGACTCCTTTGGTGGAGCCAGCGCTGGTCTTCCGGCGAGACCATTTTAGACGGTCACCGTGTCGTGTCGTGCAACACAGCCCTACGCGTTACGCTGAACGCAGCCGTTGTGCCCGAGTCGGGCAGCGCCGTCTGGTTATCAATTTATACTACTTAAAGATAAAGTTGAGCAAATATTAAGGAGTTAAGCTACTTTTAAGCATGACTGTTGCTCATATACGTATCGAGCTAAATAAAATTAGTGTGACTTCACTTTCGTAAAAGAGTTTTGCAATTTTGAAAACGTCAGCTATCCATGTCCAAAAGTTTTGAGCTGATCGTTTTACCGATTCTCTTGCGAGAAAATTGTAATGGAGGCAACAAAACCAATTCTACGACTGTATACTCTTAAAATTAGCAAGATATTTTTCTCGTTTGAGTAAACAAGTCAAAATTATGAAGAAAAAAAACTCTTTATTAAGTCACTTTTTTTTTTATTCGTCTGGATGGCAAACGAGCAAGTGGGTCTCCTGATGGTAAGAGATCACCACCGCCCATAAACATCTGCAACGCCAGGGGTATTGCAGATGCGTTGCCAACCTAGAGGCCTAAGATGGAATACCTCAGGTGCCAGTCATTTCACCGGCTGTCTTACTCTCCACGCCGAAACACAACAGTGCAAGCACTGCTGCTTCACGGCAGGATTAGCGAGCAAGATGGTGGTAGCAATCCGGGCGGACCTTGCACAAGGTCCTACCACCTGCAAAACAACTTCATATAAACTATTTTTAATGAAAATACAGATAATAATAGTTATAGCCAATCTTTATTGTATTTTTGCCTCACACGTTCCTATTACAGTCACGGTACGATACGGTATAATGAGTAGAGTTCTTTAAGACTTTGTTGGGTACAGCAGGCAGCCCGCCAGTTCCCGCAGTCGCTAAGCTACAGCAGCTCGTGCGTGTCGGCCTCAGAGTTCTTCGACGCGGAGGAGCACGACGACGATCTAAAGCCTGCCGAGATCATCGCTACTGATGAGGTATTTATTATCATTCTATAATAGTAGATTCAATGAGAGCGTAAAACTAGCCATTATACCCGAGACTCAAAAAGCCACTCGAGCCGGTGAGGTGAATAGACACGACGCGGGCAAAATGGGTTTTATTTATACTCGAGTTTTACACTCGTATGTCGCTATCTATCAGTAAGTGGTTAATTGGAAATTAATCTTATATTCAGGCCTGAAATAAAATGTTTTTCTTAAGTTGTGTTCTGAAATTAGTAGGTAATGATATTGTACTATACAAGCATCGCACATTCCAAGCGTCAGTACTATTCATAATTCATTCATTTCTTTATTGCAGTATGCACATTAATTGTACCTAATATCATTCAGTCTACGTTTATACGTGCTCCTAGATAGTACATTTGTACCTTGGTTATCAATAAAATCATGTACAGTTATCAGTGTTTCTATCAAGTATCAATTATCAAATCAATGTTGTTGTACGTATCCCGTACAGATATCAAATACTCTATTTTTATGCAAGTAACTCTCCAGCTGTGCCATGACTTCGAGTAGGTACTTTTACTGTATTGTGTTTCAGGCGGGCGTGATAGAACTAGATGGCGACTCGTCATCAGAGGCAGGGTCTCTGAGCAGCGAGGAAGGTTCCGCCAGCTCCGACAACTCAGACGGTGCGAGTGAGTCTGTTATATGTGTTGTAGCTTTTTAATTTCAATATGCCTCAAAGACTCTTCGCAAGGCTTTCCGTTTGCTCTTTACTTTGTAACTATGTTGCACTGAATTTAATATTCATAAGTTGAAAGTCCAAAAAAAGCTATGTTAGCAGGAGCTCATTATTGTCAAAATGAAATTAATAAAACTCTCTGTTATTTTACGCGTTATTAAAATAAATTGGTAAGATAAATTGGCATTAGTAATTGAGCTTTTGTTATTCCCTGTTGTTTTGTTATCGGTCGGAAGAAAACTGGGTTAATATTGTTAGGTACAATAATTTATGGCGTATCTTTGTTCTCTCTGTTATGAAATCCTTCTGCTTATACTTCTGCTTTTACATTCATGCTTTAAATGTACGTAGTGGAGATTTTCTCAACGCATGTAGGTACATTTTCGTGGTTATTTTCCCGGCCATCAAAGTGGGTGTATTTAAGATGACGAGGCTTGGCAATGAAACCACTGAAGTATGCTTGATAATTTTTGCACCTAGTGCCATAGTAGCGGTGTATTTAATATCAACAATATTTAATAACAACAAGTATGTTTCATGTCTCATTACAGCGTCAGCAGTAATCCCAGCGTCGCGTCCACTCCAGAACGGCTCCGCAGTGATAACTCCTCGCCGAGTGCGCCTACCCTGCCCGCGACCAACGCCGGCCTCGCCCAGTCTGTGGAACCTGCTGTATAAGAACATAGGGAAAGACCTCAGCCAGATCTCAATGCCTGTTACTATCAACGAACCACTTAATATGCTGCAGGTAAGTACGCTTTCTCACTTCTATCATCTCTTGCAGTAATAAAAATCTTTGCAGCATTAACGACTGTTTCCCACAACCCACCGCAAGGTGGATCTTTAGGAGGCGAGTGAAATGGTACACTATTTGCACCTGTGCTATCTGCAGTTCTGCACTCTATCCCTACCTTGCCCAATCTGTAAAACTGTTGAACAGTAATATAATATTGGGATGTATCACTATAGGCGCTAACACACTTGAAATTAGAATAGTTTTCGCGACTTCTTTCTGTCACGTGGTGTAGAATGAGGGTAGACAGTGATGGTGAATATGAGCGCTAGACAATACAGTCACTGGTCATTGTTATAAACAAGTTCTTAGTCGCTTGTGTTTAAGTACATCAGCTATAAACTATACTGGTCATTTGAATTTTTTTTCAAATCGGTTCATAAATGACGTAATTCTGAGGTAACAAACATAAAAAAATACAACCGTATTGATAACCTCCTCCTTTTTTTGAAGTCGGTTAAAAAAATCCTGTATGATAATGATGATAATTTACCCTCAATTACGGCTACTGTAATATTTTCACTCCAAAAAATTATTTTTAAGTTTTGTATCAAGTCCAAGTTGAGTCACGTGAGGAATTTATCTCAAAATAAAACAGTTTTTTTTTCGAATATTAATGTTTTTCCGCTTGAATCGTATAAGTAATCATCTTAAGCTTCATTTAGACCAAGGTTTCTCAAAGTGGGGTACGCGAACCCTAGGGGTTCGCTATTCGACGGTAGGGGGTTCGCAACAAGGTTTACGTAATGGTGGCTGCAAGACTGGCAAGATGATTAAGATTGGTTTTTGGAGTATTTTTGTATTTTTTATTTCAACTCCAAATTTGTTTGTTATTTGTTGTTATTTGTTTCAGTTTGTATTTTCGTTGGCAAGGCGATTCTTAGATTCTTACCTATATTTGCTACCTATTATTGAAATAAATAATATACATTATATTAACATGATGATTGAAATTTAAAAAAAACTTAGTTTCTCCAACAGCCAGTTTTATTACTTTCTTTGGTGAGGGGGGGGGGAGGTAGGGGTTCGCTGTCGTCTAAAAACTTTAACAGGGGTACGTGGAGCCATAAGTTTGAGAAACCCTGATTTAGACGATGCAAGAACTTGTATGCGAGTTGCGTTACATTGCGCAATGCGCACTATTGAGGGACAATAAATTCAGTTGATCAATACATACACATACATACATATAATCACGCCTCTTTCCCGTAGGGGTAGGCAGAGACCACTTGTTTCCACTTGCTACGATCCTTACATACTTGTTTCGCTTCGTCCACTTTCATTATTCCCTTCATACATGCTCTTCGGTTTAGGGTACTCTTGACCTGGCCTTTTTTCAAGACGGGTCTGATTTGGTCTCGAAACGTCCGCCTAGGTCTACCCCTTCCAACACTTGATCAACAGTTGATCAATCAACTACAGAAAAGTAATGAAACTTGCAAAATGCGGCTTTAATGTGGGTTATATTATAATGCAGAATTCTTAACACCTTATTGTTAATTCCAGCGTCTTTGCGAAGAGCTAGAATACTCGGAGCTCCTCGACGCGGCGTCTGAATGCAGTAACGAGATCGACCGCATGGCGCTGATCGCCGCGTTCGCAGTGAGTGCGTACGCTGCGTCTGCGCACCGTGCCGCCTCCAAGCCGTTCAACCCGCTGCTCGGGGAAACGTATGAGTGCGTCAGGCCTGACAGGGACTTCCGGTTCATCGCAGAACAGGTTTGTTACTCAACTAGCTTACTGAACTGAAGCTAAACAAAATAAATAAATAAATATCATGGACACTTGACACCAATTGACCTAGTCTCAAACTAAGCAAAGCTTGTACTATGGATACTAGGCAACGGATAAACATAGTTATATAGATAAATACATACTTAAATACATATTAAACATCCAAGACCCGAGAACAAACATTCGTATTATTCATACACATCTCTGCCCCGGCCGGTGATCGAACCCGGGACCTCAAGCTTCGTAGTCAGGTTCTCTAACCACTAGGCCATCCGGTCGTCAAAGCAAGATAAATACGAACTTATCCGACAAAGTACGATGACCCTAGACCTATACAAGCTTTATAGCTTGCTCTGTTTGTTTATTTATTTGGGTCAAATCTTGCAAGCTAAATTTGACCCCACTTGCGGATTGTCGGATTGATTTGAAATTTGGCATATTTATGTAAATCTAGTGACAATTCAATAATCTGATATTGACATCCTGGTAGTTTGGTCAGGATCGTCTCCGCAGGACGGAACTTCTCAACACTTATTGGCACTAACATGGAATTTGGTAGTAAATGCAGTTTAGATGACAGGAAAAAGTACAGTCAGCAAAAAAGCTTGTATTAAAACTTATTTCGTCGCTAGTGTAATTTATCTTTGCCGTGGTGGAAATTCAAAAGACTTTTCCCGCGGCTTCGTGTGCGTAGCGTAGGTACCTAATCCATTAGATTTGGCAGTTAAATTGAAATTCCGGGATTTTGCTCAATTCCCATGGGAATTCCCGCAAATAACATCGTGGCGACGTAGCATTAAAAACAACCGTGAATGTGCGTGTATGCTTGTTACTCCTTTACGCTAAAACGGCTTGACAGATTTGGATGAAATTTGGTATGTAGATAGCTGGACGTGCGGAGTATCACGTAGGCTACTTTTTATCCAGATATTTCCATGGAATCGGGCTCCGGATAAAATCTTGAAATTGCGACCGCTGGGTCATGAAATTGACTTTTTTGTTGTGATCAGGTCTCGCACCACCCTCCGATATCGGCGTGCCACGCGGAGTCCCCTCGCTGGACGTTCTGGCAGGAGGCCCGCATCAAGACCAAGTTCTGGGGCAAGTCCATGGAGTTCCAGCCCACCGGCCGCGTGCACGTGAGGCTGGCTCCCTCCGGGGACCACTACAGCTGGAATAAGGTAACTCCGTCATCATCATGTATCATAATGTTTCTTTTGAGAGGAATCTTGTGCCCAGTGGTGGGACAACTAGGCTGGGATGATGATGGATGATCGTGATTGAAACAACAAGACAATTGAAAATACAAACTGAAATATAGATGCACTGGGAATCGAACCCAGGTCCTCGGTATTCCGTACCGCGTGCTATACCGCTGCTGGTTTTTCTGTGCATCTATATTTCAGTTTGTATTTTCAATTTAGGTTTTACGGGATGACCGTAAAAGTAAAAATTTGGAATTGAAATGAAAAATACAAAAAGATTCCAAAAAACCAATCTTAACAAGACGATTCATATGTTTTTTTGTATGCTGAGTGACCCAATTTATACTAATTTTCTCTCTCTCTCTCTCTCTCTCATTTGTAATGTTTAATTATCAGGTGACGACGTGCGTGCACAACTTGTTCGGGGGTCAGCGCTGGGTGGACCAGTACGGAGATATGCATATCGCGTACCACGGGACCGATATCACCTGCAAACTGAACTTCGTCAAGGTACGAAACTGGTTGGCGGACTTTAAATAAAATCGTCGTAAGTGGAGTCAATTTGACATCCTAAGAATATCTAGTCAAAACGCTGGCAAGCAAAAATATCAAAATTCGAAATCAAAACATTTGCTCTACAGTACAGCAGAAAAGTGCTTATGATTCCTTATAAAGAGTTCATTTACAATGTTTGTATTGACTTACTGCCAAAAAAAATCATTAAATTTTTATTGATATACAAACTCTATCTCATTTATGCAGCTCTTCAACCTCCATGCTATAACAACACACACATCACACAAACCTAAATATCAACACCGCCACACTACGCCGACGCGTTTCGAACTCAACCAGAGTTCATCATCAGCATCAGAGCAACAACCGCTGCTGTGTTTTTACCCGACTGCCCGATGGCGGGTTATATTATTTTTTTAATCCATATAAATAAAAATGAATCACAAAACTTGTTGCTAAGCGCAAAAACTCGGGAACGACTGGTCCGATTTCGCTAATTCTTTTTTTGTTGTGTTCATTACTGTCAGGAGAAGGTAGAAAATACAGAAAAAAAACAACGGGGGCGGAGCCGCGGGCAACAGCTAGTGTTTAAATAATAATTGTGTTCCCAGGCGAGTTCGTGGTCGGGCAACCGGCACGAGGTGCGCGGCGCGGTGCTGTCGGGCGGGGCGGCGCGCGCGCGGCTGCAGGGCCGCTGGTCCGAGGGGCTGCACGCGCAGGACCGGCCCCTCTGGCGGACAGGTAATACACCATCCTGACCACTAATATTAATGCGAAACTAAACGTCTCCCCACATCTAAGACGCCGTGTCGGCTTTAAAGCCGACCAAAAAACGCTTTTTCACACCTCTCCTTCAGTAAAGTAACTTTTCCTCCCTGACGAGAGGGAGCAAAGTGCATTTTTCTGTTCAAGGCTTTTCGAAGTGTTTTATTGCAAATGCCATTTTTTGAAGTTGGTA
This sequence comes from Choristoneura fumiferana, assembly GCF_025370935.1. Taxonomy (NCBI): domain Eukaryota; kingdom Metazoa; phylum Arthropoda; class Insecta; order Lepidoptera; family Tortricidae; genus Choristoneura; species Choristoneura fumiferana. The sequence goes on from NC_133495.1 coordinate 14,939,176, forward strand.
ATTTTAAAGCCACGCTTTCTATGCTGGTTGTTCTTTAATAATACTTAGAATATTTTTTTCAAGTTTCTTAATGCTCGGTGTGAAAAGTTGTACGAGTATGAGCCACTCGGGAACAAAATTATTTTCATCTTGGACGTTAACACTTGAATCCCTCATTACGCTCAGGATTCTACATTAGAATCCCTCGCTACGCTTAGGATTCTATTGCAGAATCCTTCGCTACATTCTGGATTCAATGCACGCCCTCGCCGTAAATACACCATTTTGCTCCCTTGTGACACAAATAACTATATGCCCACGCAATAAAAGCGAAAAAGACGTCTTCCCGTCGGTAAACGTCGTTTCGCGTCGGCCGAGCCGAACGACGTCTTTTTCCTAAAAAATCACTAACCATTGTCTTCGGCAGGCGCTATGCCAGCGGACTACGAGCTATACTACGGCTTCACGCGGTTCGCCATGGAACTGAACGAGTTGGAGCCGGGCATGCGGGAAATACTGCCTAACACCGACACCAGGCTGAGGTGAGACATTACTACCTATACCTATGGCGAACGAATGGTACACACACAGTGGCGATCCTTACATAGAAGCCCAAAAGCCGGGCTTGCCTTATAAACCGAACAACGTGCAAACGAAAAAAAAAGTTCTAATAAAATCACTTTAATAATTTAGCGCGCTTTATTTTACGTAAAATACTTATAAAGAAGCCAGTGGCGCTGATTGTGACCGGTGACCGGTGGCGTACGTTGTAAATAGCGTGACATCTCGCTCGCTCTCGTGGGCTTTTACGGGGCTTCCAAACTCTCCCTTCATACTTAGGAAAACGTTAGTTTTGCAAATATCTATTCTATGTATAGCTGCATATATAGCACTTTCTTTGCAATTTTGAATCTGGCTTACGGTGTGAAGTTTATTGCGTTTGGTTTGTTGGAACGCGAGTGCGCGGGCGAGATGAATTACTTCTAACTTCATGATTGTTTATTTCGAACCGTGGGCCGTAGCGTAGCGTTGCAATCATTTCAAAAAATAAATAAGTACTAATTCTGGTTTTCATGCGGTGTAAAGTGCGGTGCCTGTGAGACCGTGCCCGTTTCCGAACTCGTTCTCGAGTTCGGAAACGAACCAAATTGTCCCTTGTGTGTACTCCAAGTGTATAAAAGAATTAATAATCGGTGAAAAGGTTAACATTAAGTTCTATTGAAAATAAAGATAGGTATCAATTGCGTCCCAAAAACAGACTCCTGACTTGTGTATTTCACAGACTAGTAAATATTGAAGAGTAAAGCGGCAACAAGATGGATTTACCTACATTAAATGATAAAAGATACTAAAACATATCTCTCGGCTTGCCATAGTCTGATACCCTAGGCACGCCACTGTACGCACACACACAAACATCATGCCTTTTAATAAATTTCACTATGATTTCCTTGACAAAAGTATGAGATGTCAACATGATATTAGTAGTACAAAGGTTCCACCCTGGGTCATGTTTTGATTTGTTCGCATGTGCGCGACAATAGTAGATTGTACAACAAGAGCATAAAACGAGCCATTTTACCCAAGACGTTCATATAGCCCCGTCGAGGGGAAAATAGGTTTAATGCTCGAGTTTTACACTCTGCTTTTCACTTCGATGGCCAGGAAATGAAACAAACAGTGAAAACAATTGTTCACTTACTACGTAAATTTTATTTTTCGTGCATTACTATATAATTATATTTTTTTAGTTTTAGTGATTTATTTTGATTGATTTTGAGTTTTATATAAATTAAAAATGCATTTAAAAAATATAAAGAAACTTCTTTGTTTGTGGCTGTTGACACTATTACCTTGGTCTTAGACGAAGATTTTATTTTATGCACTAGTGCATAAAAAGTCATTTTATGTCGCCTCGATCCAGCATAAACACCAACTTTACGAGCATGAGAAGTGAAAAATAATTTGGATACGTTACTATCATCGAGTACTTGTATGTTATTGATAGTTTTGTTTTCGTCCATGCAACTACGAAGTCAAAAATCATTGATAAGTACGTCATAGCCAGGTTATAACGGTTTCATAAAAAAATCGCAGTCTTAATAAAGGTTCGCGATCCCTGACTTCTACAATCATAACCAACCAAGCCTCGTAACTGAAATAGTAGTAAACGTTGTTTTGACTTTAAGACCCCGCATTATGCAACGGCTGTATAATAGTATCTTATGCACTGTATCGTAATAGGGGTCCTTAAAACACGAGTGTGGGTTTATGAAACGAGGCGTAGCCGAGTTTCATAATAGGGTCACATGAGTGTCTTAAGGCCTAATTACGTACAGTTGCATACAATATTTTATCTATATCCATATATTAAATCCTCTATCATGTGTTCAAGAACCATTGAGAATTACCTGTATTAACGAGAACTAGGTAGGTATGTCTGCCCCACGAGCTGCGCGCGCGACGACCTGCTGCTGCACGTGGTCGGCCGTGCTGTAATGATGTATGAAATCTCATTACGATACAGATTCATAATAGAAATGTTGAACGCATAATTGAGGATTTACTATATGGGTGTAGATAAACGCTGTTTTCGACTTTAAGACCCTCATTATGCAACGGCTGTATAAACTACCATTGTGACTGTCTTGTTTCCTTAACTTTTGTCTCGCAAGTATATACAAGTCGATAGCTCATTATATATCGTAGCTTAAAGACCCCTTATTATGCAACAGTTGTATAAACTGGTATTGTGTTTGTTTGTCAGACCGGACCAGCGCGCCCTGGAGGAGGGCGACGTGGACGCGGCCGAGCAGTTCAAGCTGGAGCTGGAGCAGGCGCAGCGGGAGCGCCGCCGGGACGGCGCCGAGCACCGCGCCTCCTGGTTCCGGTACACAACATTAAACACTAGTGTCTGCCCAGAATTAGTACTCGAATTATTTCGGGATAAAAGGTAGCCTATATGTTAATCCAGGGTATATTACCTGTATGCCAGATTTCATGCAAATCCGTTGAGTAGTTTTTGCGTGAATGAGTAACAAACATCCATCCGTCCGTCCATACAAACTTTCGCGTTTATAATACTAGTAAGATTAGTTTTTGCCCGCGGCTTCGCACGCGTAAATCATTAGATCCAACAGTTGAATTCAAATTCCGAGATTTTCCAAAAATTATATCGTAGTAAATAAATAAAAAATAAATAAATATTATGGGACACTTGACACCAATTGACCTAGTCCCAAACTAAGCAAAGCTTGTACTATGGATACTAGGCAACGGATAAACATACTTATATAGATAAATACATACTTAAATACATATTAAACATCCAAGACCCGAGAACAAACATTCGTGTTATTCACACAAATATCTGCCCCGGCCGGGATTCGAACCCAGGACCTCAAGCTTCGTAGTCAGGTTCTCTAACCACTTAGCCATCCGGTCGTCAAAGGTAGTTTTCATTGACATTGCATTGAAAACATCATGCCAGATTTCATGACGGCCAGCGGTTGTTATTTCGAGATTTTATCCCTATCCCGTTGGAATATTAGGATAAATAGTTATTTGTGTCACAAGGGAGCAAAATGGTGTATTTACGGCGAGGGCGTAAATTGAATCCAGAATGTAGTGAAGGATTCTACAATAGAATCCTGAGCGTAGTGAGGGATTCTAAAGTAGAATCCTAAGCGTATGCGTAAAGATGAAAATAATTTTGCTCCCGAGTGGCTCCAGTGGCGTAGCTACCAAGGGGCTAGGCGGGGCAGTGCCCCGGGGCCCTCAAGCTCAGGGGGCCCTCGAAATTCTGCTTTATAGCTGATGATAAAGTTGCTTAGCATTTTTAAAGTATTTGTATATGATTTTACTTCAAAAAACCTTACCGGTTTTGATAGCAGTGGGCCCCATTTTTTTATTTGCCCCAGGGCCCTAGGTTACCTAGCTACGCCACTGAGTGGCTCATACAACTTTTCACACCAAGCATTAAGAAACTTGAAAAAAAAATCTAAATATTATTAAAGAACAACCAGCATAGAAAACGGCGTGGCTTTACAAATTATCAGCTTCAAGCAATGGCATTTGCAATTAAACACTTAGAAAAGCCTTGAACAGAAAAGTTGCACTTTGCTCCCTCTCGTCAGGGAGGAAATGTTACTTTTCTGAAGGAGAGGTGTGAAAAAGTAGTTTACTGATTGTTTACAGTAAATCGGTGGAAGATGGCGAGGAGACGTGGGTGTTCACGGGAGAGTACTGGAAGGCGCGCGAGGCCGGCTTCGGAGAGGGCCCGCGGCTCTGGTGACCGCTCTTGTATATACACGTAAGTTTTACCTAATTGTTGTTTTTTTTTATTTATTTAAAACTGCCCTACTTTAAAATCTGAAAGAAAAATCGTGCTAACTGCATTACATTGCGGGGCCGTAAAGCCAACCAGTTTGTAGTGGTCAATCGAACGGCGCAATGTAATGCAACTTGCACGATTTTTCTTGCAAGTCTTAAACTGGGCGTAAAGGGCCTATTAACTGGAAATTATACCCTCGTGTAGCCCCGGTCCTCACTTGAAATGAAATGAAATGAAATGAAATGAAATGAAATGAAATGAAATGAAATGAAATGAAATATTTATTTATTTGCTTTAGCACTATGTGGATAAATACGATGTTGGAATTTCTTATAAGGTATTAACTTGAGGACATATTTAACCAAATGTCAACTTTTCATGCCTAAAGTTTCAAATTGTTATATAAAAAATTTGACGTGGGGTGTCTCGGGAGGTTGCTGCACTTAAATGTGCCGTGGTGGCCTAGTGGGTTGACCTATGGCCTCTCAATAGAGGATCATGAGTTCAAACCAGGGCTCGCGTCTCCGAGTTTGTCGAAATTCATGTGCGAAATTATATACGAAATTTACTAGGAGCTTTACGATAAAGAAATGTTGTCGCGAGAAAACCTATACAACCTGCGACCAACTCAATGGTGTGTGTGAAGTTCCTAACTCACACTGGGTCCACGTAGGAACTACGGTCAATGTTTGGGACTAGGCCAATTGGTGTAAATTTTCCCCTGTTATTTAATTATTATAAGATGTAATATTTCTGTTTCAGCGTATACCGCAGTGTGAGGTGCTGTGCTAGGTTGTGTCGCTTTCGCTTATCGTTCAATTTGAGCTTTACACCTAGCCTTTATGTCAATAATCATTCTACTACTGTAATGCGGTGGAGGTGCTGGGACGGCGGAATATGTTTTTAATTTATACTGAGGGTCTATTAATTGAGTAAATCCAACGCTTTCGATGCGATTCGATTTCAAAAAATAAATATAAATATTTAAAAAAATGTGCTAGATTTATCTGAATTTACTTGCGAAGTGAAATAATGAGACACTTATTTTTCCTGGTTTTGTTGTAAGCAGTTTATTATCTGTGAATAGTCTGGTAGACCCTCTATTTCGAAATATCGTACATAACTACTTAGTTTCAATTAAGACATTTTGTTTCTAAAAGACGAGAAAAAGAACACTTATTGTTAAAGCCTAATATTTTTGTTTATTTTACACTCGTTATTTTACTAACCATTCAAATTACTTTGTTACTGACAAGGTATTACAAATCGTACTCCTTACTATTTTTTTCACGTTATGAAATAATTGTTTTAAAGTATTGAGGCTGTGAAAAAGTTTCCATTTAAATGATAAAAATGTAATTATTGTATATTTATTTATGTAGTTCAACTATTACATAGTTTGAAATTAATGAATTCTTAAGGAAATTGGGGAAAAGTTACTGTTATTACATCAATAACTACAATTTAGTAGGTATTAAAACGTTTTTTCAGGCGATACTATCGTTCTTGAAATAATTCAACTTGAACTTTTTGAAAAAATCACGTGGAGAATGATAAAACAGTCGGAATCGACGACGAATAAATATAAATAATGACTAGCCATATATGTCTGTTTATTTAGCTACTTTCATGCCGTTCACTATGGATAAATCCAATTCTTAAAAAGTACGCAGTATTAGAAAGATGTATCTAGTTTTTGCCGTGGATTGTTTTTAAAAGAAAGTTGGTGGTATTCTTTGGGGCTGTTTCACCATCCATTGATTAGAGTTAACTGACGGTTAAATGTGATGCCGTCTCTGTTTGTTTTGTTCGAATAGACGGAGACGGCATCACATTTAAGCGTCAGTTAACACTAGTCGATGGATGGTGAAACAGCCCCTAATATAAATAATAAAATAATTAAATATAACCTGATAGAAAATATACGGGGAATCGTCTTATTTGAAATAAGATGAAAGTTATCGTAAAATCCAGGTACCATTACCCGTATATTTTGGGTCTGGTTAAATTTTAATATTATAATCGTTCAAGATATTTAATAAAATATTGTTAAATCATAATTTGTAAAGTCAAGTTCAAACTATTGGGCACACGCTGTGTGCCTGTACAGGGTGTCCCAAAAACAATATTGGCACTCACGGAATAGAAAAAAAACAAGTGGAAATGGCTCAACGTGACACGCTGGTCATAAATAAGTCCAACTGACCGTATTATGTCAATTGCGTTGTCAAATTTGAATTAAATCATTCGAGTAGCATCTGGTAATTTTGTAGTCCTGTATTTAGCAATTTTTTATCACGCAGCTCGTGCAATTTTCAGTTACATTGTACAGTAAAATCTCAAAAATTTCGTGTTAAGTTCTCAGTATGTTACCGAAATAAAATTTATTGCTTTTCCATGCAGCTATACTGGTTTCGGTACAAACACGGTCTTATGGCATTTCCCCTAGGTTTTTTTTCTGCAATGCAATGAGTAATAAATTTGCCAAGATAATAACGTCTTTTGTTTTGGGACACCTATTGACTGTATGACTAACTGGCTTATTTCGACTTAACCAGAGGTGCTAACTTTCATAGTTATCGCGTGCATAACATAGCGCCTACGCCTTTAAGCGACTTTAGGTACTTCAGTGAATCGTTGACAAAAAAAAGCACCATGTATTTTTTGTATTTAAAAAAATTTCGTCAATTATCAAATGATAATGTTAGTAGTATTAGAAATGGCACTTTCAAATCGGATATTGCACGTCTTCTGAAAGTTTACTGGTGTTATACGAAATGTACAGTCAGCAGCGGTATGCCAACAAATTCACCAATATGTGTACACCACAAATCTCAAAAATATGTACACAAACCCTACCAAAGCGGTAAAGTATATATGTATATTGAAAATACAAACTGAAATATAGATGCACAGAAAAACCAGAAAAATAAAACCAGCACTGGGAATCGAACCCAGGTCCTCGGTATTCCGTACCGCGTGCTATACCGCTACACCACTGCTGGAGGTTTTCTGGTTTTTCTGTGCATCTATATTTCAGTTTGTATTTTCAATTTAGGTTTTACGGGATGACCGTAAAAGTAAATATTTGAAATTTAAATGAAAAATACAAAAAGATTCCAAAAAAACAATCTTAATTGTGCAGATATTGAGCAAGATATTCAATAAAGCATAATCTTACACTGTATGGAAAAGACCGATGAATTTTAATTAAAATTATACTTTGATACGTGTTTTGATTAATTTTATATGGAACAAAAATGTACACTATTTACTTTTTTTATTTTGTTGCCGTTCAGGTATTTTTATATATTAATTTATCTAAATTCATTGATCTTTTTCTCATAGGTACATTCCATACATGTATACATCATACATAGTGATATATCGTCCTATGATAAACTTGCTGTTGGCTGTACCATAGAGTAAAGAGAATTGTGAATTCTATGGTTCTTTTTTTTAATGTAATGCTTACCTCGTTTGTAATATATCACGTTCGTGTACACTCTAAATCCAAAAAAAGTTATCTAAGTCAATCTGCCTGGCAAAATATGAACATGAGTTTTTTTTTTGCAAATTTGTTGTGGTAAATTATCTTTTTTTTTACTGTTTACTAGAGCGGCATAATCTGTGATTAACTATTTTCGAAGAATTATTATTATGTCTGGCAGGTTGTCTTTAGGTTTGTATGGCAGACTTACCTAAATTAGCGTTTTAGTACGTGGTAGTTTCACATGCTCCTATTTTGACTACACTAAACTGAAATTAAAACTTAAACTAGAGTTATTTGCTACTGTATTATATGTAGAACAACGCGATCATTAATAAAATATAAAATGCCAAGGCTAAAATCAAAATTAAATTAAATTATTCACGTTCCTAAATACTTATTTTTTGGATTTTGAGTGTAATTTATATCTACATATAGGTGTTGTTGCTAGATCGTCGTATTTTAGAAGTCGGACCTAGGGTACGTAATGAACTTATAATTTAATGAATAACACACAATTTGGTCAGCTTTTTGTTAATAAAGAGCCGTTCGAGTTTTGTACAGCTTTATTACCGGTCGCAAGCTAATGGAGGTGTATTAAAATTACTAACAAGTACCAACTACAAAATAAATATAGACGAAATTTCACGAGTTATCACGAGAAATGTTAATTTTGATTACTGTTATTCCAGTGCTATATAAACATAATATGTAGATTGATGTATACATCTTTCGTACACCCCCTTTAGTATGTCATAACAAAATTGACAATAAACGTTTCGTAGCAGTAATCCTTGTCTAATGGTGATGTTAATTACGTAAATTATTGAAATTATAACTCGACTAGTTCGGCATCTGTCCACTTTGCCTTTAATGTTTTCTCATAAGGCTTTATATTATATTGTTTGTAAATTTTGTTTGTTTAATTATTTAGTACAATCATGTACAATAAAGAGTTTGTTGCCCTCTTTACCTATTTGCAATTGACTCGATTGCACTTGCCGTCGTATCCTGGTTTTGTATTTAAAAACATGGTATACGATGACCGGACTAGATTAAAAGATAATAATTAAGATCAATTACATTTTGTAAGTGTTCAGTATTGTGATCGTTATGATTTATTTCCTTATTCTTTACCTATTTAAATTATTTTTATGATTTATAGCAAGCTATTTAATGTCGTTGCTACTGCAATACTGCGTAACTAGCTTTTTCCATAAGGTATAATTTTGACTGTCAGAACAGTACTAACATTGTACTGTTCTGACAATAAAAATGTTATACATGTATTTGATAGGAATAAAGTATTAGGATTTTTGTTTCCAATGTCTTTAAATTTTGCCAGTTAAAATCACTGGAAATTAATAGACAGATGCCTGACCCTCAAATACAAGGGGAAATGTCTTATCCCTCTGCAATTAAAACCTGCAGAAAACTAAACTAAGCTAGAGCTGTTCATTACCATTCACCTCCGTAAAAATATCGATTGATCTATAATTACTTAACAATAATTGATTGTTAGTTTACAAGACATTATGGTATTTTCCTAAAGTATTTTTCTTTTATTTTAACACTTATTTCTATTTAAAAGGGGCTCGAGGAAGTTAGGGCTGCAGTTGACGTATAGTATAAATTTAATAGTACAATAATTAAATGTTTTTACATAGTGATGTATATTATATTGTGTTACTAATAAGTAATAACTTTGAAACTTTTTTGTAAGTTGACCGTTCAACAGTATTTTGTTTTGTACTTAAGTGTACCTTTTACAATTCTAATCGTAATAATTATTTATTACAATTGATGAAGATCAACGGCGCTTTTGTTATTTAAAAAAGTGTCCTGACATGACATTATTGTATTGGACGTCGGACGTTTCATCTCAATGAGTAACATAGGCGTTAAACAAAGGGAAACCAAAAAGTTGAAAAAAAAAACATGACATGACGATGTTTTCTATCAGACTATCGCATATAGAATCGAGTTCTAATGCACATTATAGTTGTGTTTTGTCCCTTTTGAACCTGTTTTGTCCTGTTTTTGCCAATTTATATACCTCTGTATCATAAGTACCTATTGTTTTCCATTTCTAACCTTTTGCCAAAAGCTGTTATTTACAAAAGTAATTAATTTGTGATGATTATTTTGTTTGTTGTTTAATTAGTTAAAAGACGATGTATTATTGCTGTTAAAGTGCCTTTGCCGTTATGTTTTGTTTTAAATATAAATGTGATACATACAATGATGCAATTTTTTACTTGTACCGCCATTGTTATTATTCCACTATTATACTTCCGGTTTATATTTAGTTTTAAATAGGTCACAATAAAAAAAAAATCAAGTAAGAACGCGCTAGTGTATTGGGATGGGAGTAACTTCAGTAACTAGATGTAATCAAATCAGGATTCTTCCATTTTAATTTGCTGCTGTGATAGGTAAAGTAAAAAACATAACATTGTATGTATCAGAACACCTATTAAAATATAAATTGTATTGTCTAAAAATTTAATTTTCGATGTGTAGGTAATTTGACAGAAAGTACGGTGGTTGACGTTTTAACGTGTAAATAGAATTTGTCCGAAAATATAAATAGAAATAACTTAGCGGGAATAGTAAATGTACGGGAAAATGTTTTATATTCATTGACAGCGTTATGTAAGACAATCGTGTATTATGGTGCTTGGTTATGTTAATTAAAGCTTTCACCTCCTTCACAAATTGTTTTTGATACCTACTTCTCGGATGTGATAACGCTACTCTGAAAGAATAAATATCGTTAGTAGATAAATGTTTATAAAATCAATATTTGACCTGTTCCATGGCGGTGTCTTGATGTGTATGCCTATTTTACACGAATATTTCACTATAAAGTAACTTTTAAAATAAATAAGCGCGGGAACGGGAAAAGTCGTTTATTTTTTTTACGCAAACTTGAACAGACAAAGGGATTAAAACCATACAGCTTGAGAAAATAATTCTGTCATCTGAACATTTCGCTTTTTTTAAACAGCCAGGCACCGCAGTTTTAAATCTAACCTTTTAAAAATGTAAAATGCTTCTATAACTGTATAAGCTAATGCGACAGCAAAGTTTTTGTGCTACAGTTCAAACTTGTTATGTGATTTTGTTCTAAGTATAGCTATTATCGATGAATTATTAAAGCAAAAAAGACTATTTTTGTAGTTTTTTATTTATTTCTGTACATGGCCACCTAGATAGGTTTCCCTGTAAGTAAAATAAAAGCACATTACAGGCATTACAGCAAAAGACATGACCTAAGTGAAATACTTGAACTTCACCAGAGATTTAGTTTACTTCATAGTGATAATTTCGTTTATTGGCTTATGGATGTACTTCCTGATAAGATAAATTCAAAATGTATTCCCTTTAGCCTTAGGGGGTGGCGAACCGGGGCCTCGCGCAACAACCCAAGCAAATTTTAAAAAATATAGATTGTTTAACTATTTTCGCATCACATACTTTTCACGAAGGACAAAGGGCCTCCCAAAAACCTGCCGCCCGGAGCCTCGCAATGGGTAAGGCCGCCGCTGCCTGACCTTCCCATAAACCCATTTATTGAATCAGGCGTACCAGACGGTAAACAAATAAAATAAAATAAAAACGATAAATAAATAAAAATCAATCAGTTGACAGTAAATAAATAAAAATCAAGGTAGTTTCGAAGAACGGTTAAAATTTATTAATAATTTGTGGGTAGTTTTGTTTTATTTCATAATATATATGTGGGTACTTGGGGAGTTACAGTGACAAATTAAAACGGTGGTTGTAGTTCATTAGTCTAACAACTGGTAGCATGGTGTACTGTTTTGTCACTCTGAAGATGAGCTCTGGTTGAGTTCGAAACGCGTCAGTGTAGTGTGGTGGTGGTGATAGACTGATAGATGGGTTTGTGTGTGTTCTTACAGTGTGGAGGTGGAGGAACTGCATGAACACGCATATTTTGCATAAGCTTAGCTATCGTAAGCCCTGATAAGGGTCATTAGGATTTAGGAAACATTTATATGTTGCTGTGCTATGCTATGAGTATCATAGTTGGCGCTAGTATACCTGGGGAGGAGAGATGAACCCGGAGAACCATATACTTAAAATGAATTTGTCGATATTAACGCCATCTAGCGATAGTTCTCCTCCACCCATGTTACAGTGTACACGAAAAATAGGGTCGTCTTTGCATTAGCGTTTACTGATTCAATAAGTATATGTAGAAAAATACGCAACGCAACAAAGTACACATATTTTATATTTCTTAGATTTTATTATAATACTTACGTAGTGAATACATCGGTAAATAAAATTACTTACTACTAGCACCTACTAGCAACGGTGACGTTTTGTTTGATGCTTTCCTTCAATTTCCGAACGCTTTCTTTCAATGCCGTGATCAGTGCTGCCAATTTAGCTACTTTGTCGCTAGAATTGACGACTTTTGCTTAAGTAACAAAGTAGATTATATACGCACACTAGCTATAAGGATTCACTTGCTCACCATAAACTCCAAACATTTCCGCCGAGACTGTGCAGACTCAGTTTTGCTGTATAAAATTTTAAATAATATTTTAAATTCCCCCTCACTTCTTCATCAAATCCATTTTAGAGTTCCCAATAGAAGTCCGCGCCAATGTCGGAAAAAATGTTTGTTTTCGATTCCGCATTACAGAACACGATATGCACAAAATACATTTTTGAGGCGTGCGTGTAAGCTATTTAATGACAATGAAAAACTTAAAAACATTGACCTTTTCAATTGCAATTTTCCGCTTTATTTTTTTTTTCTGGTAGCCACTCACTTTTTCTACATTAATGTTTAGTTTTTCCTCTTTTTGAAATATTAAAACCATTAAGAAATATACATGTTCTTATTCTGTTATAGTGTTGTAATTTAATTTAATTTTGTTAGTATACCTACATACAGTATTATTGTACTTTAAGGAAACTCCAGGTCTAGTTTATAAGAAATAGACATTAAGCCAATTTATGTAAATGACTGTTTATTTCTTAAATAAATAAATGAAAAAAAAAGTTAGCGACCAAAAAAAAGTTATGACGATAAAAATGGTTTAGCGACTTATCGGGCGACTTTTGGAATACAAATTTAAACAGTTCTAGGACCAATAATGGACAAATTTTTTGTCAACTTGACGACGGAGACAGAATACAGTGCCGAGATGGAAAGCGACAAACGCGCTTGCGCACCAAATTTAAACTTTATATAATTAAAGCACTATTCGTTTATGCTCTAGCTTTAGCTATTTAAAAAATACCTATATATTCAAATCGATTTCAGTGAATTCGGCAATATTTTAATTTAAGTTGTGGTTCGGCGTGGAGAGTAAGACAGCCAATGCAATTACTGGCACTTATCCCATCTTAGGCCTCTAGATTGGCAACGCATCTATAATCCCCCTGGTGTTCAAGGTGTTTATGGGCGGTGGTGATCTCTTACCATCAGGAGACTCACTTGCTCGTTTGCCATCCATTCGAATAAAAAAAGTTTTATTTTTCGTATTCCAACCTTTCAGCAGCAGGGCTACTACGAAACTCGAAACTCGAAGTTCGTATCGTACCATCACTCTCACTCTCGTATTAAATAGTATAAGTGTCAGAGAGACCGCACGACACGAACTTCGAGTTTCGAGTTTCGTAGTAGCCCTACTGCTGACCACCAGATGGGCTATCACGAAACTCGCAAATCGAAGTTCGTTGTTCGTATCGCACCGGCCCTCAAAACTCGAACTTCGTATGTTGTCGTCCCGCTGGTGCTTATGTCGTTTAATACGCGGGTGAAAGGGACGGTGCGATACGAGCTTCGATTTGCGAGTCTCGTAGTAGCCCTTCTAGTGGAACTAATTTCTAGCGACTTTTGATTTTGAGTTTAGCGACTCGAGTTTCTAGGAGTTGGCAACACTGACAGTGATTTGGCAAGTTGTGTGTGGTTGTAGATTAGATTCTGTTGGAAGAAAGGGATAGTTCTTTTAATAAATGCACTCTCAAAATTTCTAATTTATGTGTCGATCGTGACACACGTATTAATCGAACAAAAACAATATTAAATGCAGAGCCATCCTGAATAGGTCTTAGGCGTTAGTCTTTTAAGGTAAGTAGTTTGTGATTGGTTTTAAAGTTAGCGCGCGTCGATTTCTTTGTAACTATTTTTATTGTTTGTTTTGATTTTAATGACATATTCTAGTGTTATATAAGTAATCATGTTAATCTTAAGAACAATAGGTTTACATGCAACTGCGTTTAAACAATGCTCTGTGTTAATTTCAGGTGAATGGACTTTTATAAATTGAGTGCCTATTTTTAGATGTGGCCGTTATAATGTTTGATATCTGTGTATAATGTTGTTTGCTTTCGCTTATTTAAATGAGGTTAGTTACTATGCGGCAGTATGCCGTGTTAAGTGGTTATAACTGTTCAATAAGTCAGCCTTAGAACATCTGCAGTGAGATTTACCTACTAGTGTAGAGATTGTAAGTTTTTGTAAAAATCACAATTTTAATACAAGCTTTATACTTGCATTGTCATCAAAACTACGCATCAATACCAAATTTGAAGTTAATCCACATAATAGGGGGTGGAGTTAGACTTGTAAGAAGTTAGTTAAAAGCTTTTTTAGTTTAAATTTTTGAACTGAGCTCATCCACTTGCATTCATAACGGCATTGTATCTTTACAATCCTATTAATTGCTTTTGTTCTTGTAATTGACAACTAATTCTGCTAGTGGGTGAAAAGCAAAATAGATATACAGTCACCTGCAACAAAATGGGATGAGCGGCATTATATCCTGATACAATAACAACTAGTAGGAGACCGAGAATGGTTCCAGCCAATTTCTTGGCCCTTATTAAATAAATAAATATCACGGGACAATTCACACCAATTGACCTAGTCCCAAAGTAAGCTTAGCAAAGCTTGTGTTATGGGTACTAAGCAACGGATAAATATAATTATATAGATAGATACATACTTAAATACATATTAAACACCCAAGACCCGAGAACAAACATTTATATTTTTCATACAAATATCTGCCCTGACACGGGAATCAAACCCAGGATCTCAAGCTTCGTAGTCAGGTTCTCTAACCACTAGGCAATCTGGTTGTGGTGGTTATTGAATTAATGGACCAGCAGGGCTACTACAAAACGTATTGTACCATCCCTCTCACTCTCATATTAAATAATATAAGCGTCAGCGGGACGGTACGATACAAACTTTGATTTTCGAGTTTCGTAGTAGCCCAGCTGTAATACGGTCCTATAACAACACTAAATAACAGGAGAGACGTCTATATGTGTCCAAAAACATCCTATCAGCCCTGAACATAGAGTCATATCAGATAGGTATTTCGCGTTGTTTGTGTTTGCACGCACCATATCTTCATAGACCTCTTCTGTACTGGTTCTGGCAGAATATCAGCGCTGCGGTCTCCGCAGCTTTATTGCTGAGTCAGCGCCCTTTCTTTCCATAACACACGGCCTGCTTGTTGTGTATTTTTTACATGTATATATAGGTTTTATGTAAGTATGTACGTACACAAACTCGTATACATATGTGTGCGCGTGTGTGGGTATGTGCATGCTGCATATATATATATATATATCCCAATAAATTTTATATAATTTCTCATTAAATACTACTTCACTTCTTCTTTTCGAAACATTTTGATTGGTAAAGTATCAATAGTTTTTAACTTTGTAGTTTAACTTTAATGAATGATAATTATATGTAAGGCCTACTATTCAATGGAGGAGTATATGCGTGATAGTTCTGCAACTTTTTAGACTTTATTTAGTTTACTGCATGACTGAATGTGCCTACCTACAAGACATTTATATTTGTATGCCCTCGGGCGCAGCATAGTGATACAAATCTATGATCAGTGTACCAACTATTTTAACCTATGTTTGACAAATAAATTATTTGTATTTGTATTTGTATATTTTTAAATCTTGTTATGCTATTCTGTGTTGTGGATGAATAAACCAACCAACACATAGCAAGCAGTACAGAAAACACAGATATATACACAGAGACTTTCTGAGGTAAGCAATAGGCGGCCTTATCGCTTCAGAGCGATCTCTTCCAGGCAACTTAAATATATAATTTGTTAACTTGATTTTTATGTCCAGTACGCAAGATGTCGAACTTGGGTGTAAGTCTCAAGTTCCGCTGGGGGCTGTCGGCGGCTGACCCCGAGGAGCAGCCGGCCCTCATCGTGGGGCAGGTGGCTCATCTCAATGCCTTGACCTGGCACGATGTGCGGTGCAAGCTGGAACCTCGTGTAACTGAGGAGGTGAGGATATAAATTTATATTAAGTATAGTGTAAATACATGTTGTATTTCTACTTAAAATCTACTTTAAATAAATTTAATATAAAATTAAGATGTACACTAAGTATTTCATGTACATAATGAATTTTAAAACACCAAAATGTAGGTATATTGTATTCATATACAATATATCTACAGTTTGGTGTTACACTCATGTGTACAGCTAATTATCTTTAGCATGTTGGAATAATTTGGCCGTAAGAGAATTCGAATTCGAAACTAAACACGGTTCTTAGTATTATCAGCAGGTTTGCAGGTGGTAGGACCTTGTGCAAGGTCCGCCCGGATTGCTACCACCATCTTGCTCGCTAATCCTGCCGTGAAGCAGCAGTGCTTGCACTGTTGTGTTTCGGCGTGGAGAGTAGGACAGCCGGTGAAATAACTGGCACTTGAGGTATTCCATCTTAGGCCTCTAGGTTGGCAACGCATCTGCAATACCCCTGGTGTTGCAGTTGTCTATGGGCGGTGGTGATCTCTTACCATCAGGAGACCCACTTGCTCGTTTGCCATCCAGTCGAATAAAAAAAAAAATGTTGTTTAACCTTTGGTATGCCGCGGCTACTGTAGTAACAACATGGCTACGTGCCGACGCGGTTCCGCGTTCCGGAGTTAAATAGTAAGCTATTCTTGACCTTATTGATCCATAAAAGCTGCAGAGAAAAGAAAAAAATCTCGTGAGGTCGTTTGAACGCGGATCCACGTTCCGGCAGTATAACGGGATTCTGTTGATCTGTGTTCGATACCAAAGGTTAAAGCTTATAAAAAATAGTTCCTTTATCTGTTTTAATTTGTTTATTAAGTACATATAAACACCTATGAATATGTTACTTTGTCATCGGTTTCTGAACCCATCTTAGAGTACTTATAATATGTGTGATAGGTGACTTAATTAAAAGTCAGACATCTTGGAAGTGTTCTTTATTTGTCTCCTTCACTCATCTACAATTATGAGAATCTTGCTATCTCTGTCGGTATTGCCCTTACATGCCCTTTGAAATTTAATTTAAACTTAATCTTTATTTTCAATTACATTTCACCCTCTTACATGCTTTCCATCCTGTCCGCAGCGCCATGATAGGTGGCTTAATTAAAAGTCAGACATCTTGGAAGTGTTCTTTATTTGTCTCCTTCACTCATCTACAATTATGAGAATCTTGCTATCTCTGTCGGTATTGCCCTTACATGTGTGTTGATTGTATGCAACTGTATGTAATTAGACCTTAAATTAAAACAGTCATGTGATCCTTTCATGAAACTCGGTTTCGCCTCGTTTGCTCGTTTCATAAAAGCACACTCGTGGTTTAAGGACCCCTATTACGTAACAGTTGCATAAACTAATCAAGGGCGGCGCCAGCCGATTGCTCAGAGGGGGGGGCAAATTGATAGGGAGAATGAGAAAAGTATGAACTCTAGGTAAAGTTGGGAGCACTAAGATTTTCACTTGTAATAGAAGCCTTGACCAATCAAGCAAGTCAAGTCAGACTTGGGACTTTGGTTGGTTGCATTTGGCAACTTTTTTAGAATCTGGGGGGCAGGGGGGGCAGCTGCCCCTCCCTGCGCTCCCCTTGGCGACGCCCTTGAAACTGGTATCGTGTTCCAGGCGTGGCGGCGCGGGCTGTCCTGCGTGACGGCGTCCCCCGGCGAGACGGTGGAGCTGTGGCCGCGCGCGGCGGCGCTGGCCTCGCTGCCGGCGCGGCGCTCGCGGCACGCGGCCCCCTCCCGCGCGCACGCGCTCGCCAAGATCGTGCGCGGCTGGCACCGCGCGCACCAGCCCAACGAGGTCATCGTGGTATGTCAATGACACTGACTCCGCTGGCTGAGGCCTCGACTGAATCATTACCTCCAAAATAAAATAAGTGCGAGAAGGTGTCTAAAATAAGTGTCAAATGTCAAAACGGCTGTACGATTTGTACTAACGCTAATTGAGCACGCATCTGTAATCAGGGTTATTTGATAATAATTACAGCTTCATTCCTCCACCCGTTCCTGAGAAAATATATTTTGACAGATGATGGACGGACGGACAATAGTGACTCTCTACTGTTCTGTTTTTGCCGGCTGAAGTATAAAATCCCAAAACTAACTAACCGACTGCCTTTGTCCTTAGCTAATCTGCCGCAAACGCGACGTGTACGCAAGCGCCATGGCGATAGCGCGGTCCCTCCCGCAGTACAACGCGCGCTCGGGGCCCGGGCCGCTCGCGCCCGCCGCCGCCGCGCCCGCGCCCCGCGCCCTCGCCGTCGAGATACAGCTGGTGCCCGAGGACCATAGAGGTGACTCACTCACGCATCATAGCGAGCGCGCGCTCGCTGTCGTTACAACACGCGCTCGGGGCCCGGGCCGCTGGCGCCCGCCCGCATGTGTCCCCGAGCAATAAATCCCCTGACACAGTGTTTATCCGTCAGAAGGCGAGTTGGAGGAGGAAGGCGTGGGCCCGGTGGACCCGTCCCTGCTGGACAACACGCTGTCCGGCGAGGACCTGGCCGCCATCCAGGCCGCCGCCGACGCCACCAGGCTCGCCGCCCGCATCGCCGACACGCCCTGCAATATCATGAACGTCGACAAGTTTATAGAGGTCAGTACAGTACCCTTCTGGGGTATTAGAGCCTAATCTCAAATTACCCTATTACACAAAACAACCTTATGTCAATCAATGTGGCGACCCTAACGCTACCTTGTAGCGGATAACAGTAATTCTTCAATTAGAAGACGCTGTCAGATGTGAGAGTCAGAATGGCGGGTGTACCTTTCTATTATTATTATTATCGTTTTGCTGAGCAAAGACTGAACCTTTAAAAATATCATCATCATCATGTCAGCCGAAAGACGTCCACTGCTGGACATAGGCCTCCCCCAAGGCTCTCCACTCAGACCGGTCTTGTGCTTTCCGCATCCACCGCGATCCCGCGATCTTAACCAAGTCGTCGCTCCAATATAAAAAAAAAAAAACTCAAAATGCACTATTTAGTATCTACTTTGTAAATAATTGTACCCGCCTTTAACCACTTACTTTGGCTTTAAACCATGGTGGCCTAGTGATTTGATCTATGGCCTAACAAGCAGAGCTCTAAGTTTTTCGAAATCCATGTACGAACTAAAAACTTTCGTTTCCAGGAAGCCTGTCAGGTAGCCAAAGAGCTGGACCTGCCCGAGCCGACCATAATCCGCGGCGAGGAGCTAAAAGCCCGCGGCATGGGCGGGCTGTACGGCGTGGGCCGCGCCGCCAGCTGCCCGCCCGCGCTCGTCACGCTGTCCTACCGGCCCGGCGGCGTCGACGCTACTGTAGCCTGGGTCGGGAAAGGCATCGTCTATGACACCGGCGGCCTCAGCATCAAGGCCAGGGTGAGTGAGCGAACTACAGGTGACTAGGGCAGTCTCTATCGGTAGACAATGCCTACTGTAGAACGCGCGTTCCCCTGCCTCTAGACACTTTTCTCCAAGTGCCTCTTTAAAGTCCGTTCCATTGCCTCTAGACACTTTTCTCCAAGTGCCTCTTTAAAGTCCGTTGCATTGCCTCTAGACACTTTTCTCCAAGTGCCTCTTTAAAGTCCGTTCCATTGCCTCTAGACACTTTTCTCCAAGTGCCTCTTTAAAGTCCGTTCCATTGCCTCTAGACACTTTTCTCCAAGTGCCTCTTTAAAGTCCGTTCCACTGCCTCTAGACACTTTTCTCCAAGTGCCTCTTTAAAGTCCGTTCCACTGCCTCTAGACACTTTTCTCCAAGTGCCTCTTTAAAGTCCGTTCCACTGCCTCTAGACACTTTTCTCCAAGTGCCTCTTTAAAGTCCGTTCCACTGCCTCTGGATACTTTTCTCCAAGTGCCTCTTTAAAGTCCGTTCCACTGCCTCTGGACACTTTTCTCCAAGTGCCTCTTTAAAGTCCGTTCCACTGCCTCTGGACACTTTTCTCCAAGTGCCTCTTTAAAGACCGTTCCACTGCCTCTGGACACTTGTCTCCAAGTGCCTCTTTAAAGGCCGTTCCACTGCCTCTGGACACTTTTCTCCAACTTTAAAGTCTAACTGACGCGTTTATCTGCATTAATGCTAATTTGGTTTGGCAGCAAGCCAGGTCGATTGTTGCGTGCGGTAATCGTTCAACTACAAAAAAGTCGTCGACATAGCATGGAGCTCACGTAACATATTCCATATGCATTGTTGGCATAACATATTGTACTAGTTTTTGTTTGTCTGCAGTCGTCTATGGTGGGCATGAAGGGCGACTGCGCGGGCGCAGCGGGCGTGCTGGGCGCGTTCGCGGCGGCCGTGCGCGCGCGCCCCACCGTCAACCTGCACGCCGTGCTGTGTCTGGCGGAGAACGCCGTCGGGCCCGACGCCACCCGGTCAGTACTATGCACCTTTTTTCTACTCTTATGCTATTTCTCATATTTATTTCTAAGTATGAAAAAGTTTACTCTTTTTCTCTTATTTTGGATTTTATTTAATAAGTACCTAGTCGTAGAAGAAGTATTTTATGCGATATTGTATAAGTAGTATTAAGTAGGTCAAAAAAAGCTCATGAGGTCTTCTACTTACGATGCTCGCTGCGCTCACATTGTAACTCACGCCACTCGCCTTTTTTGGGGTACACTACATAAATACGAAAAACGAAATTCCGAAAGTCGGAATCACGAACTTCAAAATACTGATTTTGATAATTCCGAATGTTTTAAATCTCCTAATATGACTATTCCGATTCTTCATAAATCCGATTTTTATAAATCCGAAAATTAAAAATACCTAATGTTTAAAATTACCTACGATTTTCAAAACTCCGAATTTTAATAAACCGAACAATAAGAAATCCCACTCAATAATAATCCGAAATGTCAAAAATACGAATTCCGATTACTAAATACCTATTTTCAAAATTCCGAATATCATCGCACCGATCAATAATAAATCCCGACTTATTAACTTAAGCTATGTAGGTTTGATTGGCCTAAAACAGTATTTACTGTTATTGATTTTCAGCAATGTGACACAAGATTGACGGAGCTCCTATTCCGCGCAGTTATGGCGCTTCGCGCCTTGTCGCAATTCTAACCTAACCTAAGTATGCAGGTTAATTTATCTAAATTGATTGATATTAATTCGAGATTCGAAATCAAGATTCCGATTATTAAAACCACGGTGTCATTTCAGAAAATTGATAATCGGAATACTGTACTTCGGGCCAATAACATTTCGTGCTTTTCATTTTTCGGAGTTTTAAAAATCGGATATTGAAAAAATCGTAATTTTGAAATTCGGAAAAATAAATTTCGTGTTTTTAAGTAATCGGAATTATATGTCTTAGGAATTATGAAAATCGGAATTAGCAAATTCGGAATAAAACATTTCGGAGTATTAGGGCGTACCCCCTTTTTTGACCCCTGTTAAACAATACAACTGTTGCATAAAATACTATTACCTTACCTCGTCCATTAAGACTACATTACCATATCACTGTACGTTTCCTTCGGCACTTCCTGCCACGTACAGTGAAATTGTGGAATCAACTGTCGTCAGCAGTGTTTCAAATAAGACGACGAGCTCGTGGTAAAAGGACCTCGCGGCGTTTGCAGTCCCAAAAATTTTTTTTTTTTTTTAGCTTTCTATGTGACACCAATTTCCAAAAGAAGTTGGTAGGCAAGGTCAATAAAACTGAACCATTCGTAAATAAATAATACTTATGTTGTAATTCTTTTTTTTTTTGGAAACTTCATTTATCTCGAATCAAAACAAATATTTTTTTCTAAAAAAAAAAGCCTCAGGCGTCTGTTGGTGACTGTACGACTATGAATGTACTTGCATTGTCATCCAACCCTCATAGTATAGCCAAATTTCAACTATAATATTTGTAAACATTATGGATTTAGACTCTGACCTTTACTTTCAGGCCCGACGACATCCACCAGCTGTATTCGGGGCGCACCGTCGAAATAAACAACACCGACGCTGAAGGTAATCTATTACGTTTAAAAATGTACGTGTTATTTTTTACTACTGATAATTCCGACAGATGGCTCAGTTCGTTGATAAAAACTACCCAGTAATTTACATTTTATCATAAATCATTTAAGTTAGTTCCCAATCCGCACTGGGCCCGCGTGGGAACTATGGCCCAAGCCCTCTTGTTCTGAGAGGAGGCCTGTGCCCAGCAGTGGGACGTATATAGGCTGGGATTATGATGATTTAAGTTAACGATTGTTTTGTAAAATTGATGTGACACATATGTACATAAGTGACATCAAAAAATTCACTTAGTCAACTTTCTTTTGCCACATGTATTGAATGTATTAATGGGGGTAAAAGGTTTACGACATTTGATGGGGTGTTGTTGGTCGTAGGGCGGCTGGTGCTGAGTGACGGAGTGGTGTACGCGCAGAGGGACCTCAAAGCGGACACCATTGTAGACGTGGCCACGCTAACAGGAGCACAGGTAATTTCTACTTTTATATTATATATGTTGACGACCAGATGGCTTAGTGGTTAGAGTCCCGGGTTCGATTCCCTTGTCGGAACAGATGTATTTAAGTATGTATCTATGTATATAAATATATTCATCCGTTTCTTAGTACCCATAACACAAGCTTTGCTAAGCTTACTTTGGGACTAGGTCAATGAGGGCTATCGCGAATGAATTCGCCGCTAGAGGCGCTAGTGTAGCGTGAGGTCTCCGAAATGTCAAATCTCATAGTTTTTGGGTGAGCTACGCGGGTTTATTTATAATTAGATTTTTTTTGTGAATATTTTGCATTACCTGAAATTAATTATGGCAATTATGCGTTACGGGGCAATGAATGTCTGTGTTTTGAGACAGTTTTGTCTTTCGGAAACCTTTGTCCTCCCTTTTTTCCGAACAAAACGGGGACTATGCAACACTGTGGCATGCTCGATATTTTTATGGTACGGTTTTAAGGTGTATTAAATATGATTTTAAGCCGTGGTGGCCTAGTGGTTTGACCTATCGCCTCTCAAACAGAGGGTCGTGGGTTCAAACCCCGGCTCGCACCTCTGAGTTTTTCGAAATTCATGTGCGGAATTACATTTGAAATTTACCACGAGCTTTGCGGTGAAGGGAAAACATCGTGAGGAACCTGCACAAACCTGCGAAGCAATTCAATGGTGCGTGTGAAGTTCCCAATCCGCACTGGGCCCGCGTGGGAACTATGGCCCAAGCCCTCTTGTTCTGAGAGGAGGCCTGTGCCCAGCAGTGGGACATATATAGGCTGAGAGGATGATGAAATATGATTTTAATCTATACTTTGTTTTCACGCCCGTAATAACAGACTTTGAAAGACATACTTAAAAACCTCACGCAACAGTGCGCCATCTAGTGAGACAAAAAACGATAGCCCTGATTGGTGTCAAGTGTCCCATGATATATATTTGTTGTCAGGGCACGGCGACGGGCAAGTACCACGCGGCGGTGATCTCTAACGTGGCGGCGTGCGAGCGGCGCTGCGTGGCGGCGGGGCTGCGCGCCGGGGACCTGGCGCACGCGCTGCCCTTCGCGCCCGAACTGCACTTCCCAGAGTTCAGCTCCGCCGTCGCTGACATGCGCAACAGCGTTGCGGTCAGTCGCCCTAAAATTACACTTCCTTTGCTTATACTATAGTCCAAAATCAAGAGAACTAGATTGACAACTGAAAATGTTACCAGACGTAGCAAAAAATATAGGCATAGGAATATAAACTTGCGGTAGATGCGGATTGTCACTTTTGGACTTTATTTTCATAGCTTTAGGCCTGAAAACGACGAAAAGGATAACAACAAATATATAACGTAACGAAAATGTGGCAATTAAGTAGAATGACATTTAAGAAATGACAATAAAACAAAATAGCGGATGGCGTCATTACCGATGTTCAAAATTTTTCGAAATCTTTCAAATAAAAGATTTCTTTTATTATTATTTTAGTTCGTATTAAAAAAAAATAAAGCCTGATCAGAAATATATGACTATTCGCCATGTTGCGGAATTTCATTGGAACTAATTTCTTACACTGGCAATAATTTTAATGATTGTCAGTGTCACTGTGGCGGTTTCTTTGAACAAAAACAAAGAATGCTCAAAACGATTAGTAGTCAACAACGGATCATTGTAAATAATGTTTATAATACACTACTGAAAAAAAAACGCTTGGGGAATGAAACTATTTCACTACAAAACCTTTCCACATCAGAGCTAACAGGTAAACGTTGTAGACAAGTCAAGATGTCATTGTTCCAACTATACTGAACTATTGCCATATAAAGGACGACCAGATGACCTAGTGGTTAGAGAACCTGACTACGAAGCTTGAGGTCCCGGGTTCGATTCCCGTGTCGGGGCAGATATTTGTATGAAAAATACGAATGTTTGGTCTTGGGTGTTTAATATGTATTTAAGTATGTATCTATCTATATAATTATATTTTTATCCGTTGCTTAGTACCCATAACACAAGCTTTGCTAAGCTTACTTTGGGACTAGGTCAATTGGTGTGAATTGTCCCGTGATATTTATATTTATAAATAAAAACAATAGCGCCCTCTTGACAATAGTCATATATTTTTGGTTTACCTTTAATGTCGTTATTACAGCACTGGTGTAACTGTGGCAACATTTGTGTGCAATGAACTGTCAAGTGACTGGACTCGAGTATAGGCGCAGGGCTCTACTAACACGGCATATCTATACATACTACCTACAAATTTGTACGGAACTAATACGCGAGTCCGCCTCGCACGTAGCTCGCTATTTTTTTTAATAATTTTAATGGTATTCTCGAGTGATACCATTCCAAGAACTGATCCCATCACGCCGACGTAATTGTGGTTTTACAGTGACGCTTACCATCCATGCGGGTGGTAAGAGCGACCCGTAAAGCTATGTATACCTAAGTATTTGTTTTGTTTTCTATTCCCGCCAAAATACTCTTTCATCTACTTTTTTTTTGTAAGCTGTTCGGGTTAATGTTTTTGCCACCAAATCTTAAGATGAATTTATTTAAAAAACGATGATTACTTATTATTTCGTTATTTTAATAAATTATCCCACTAATATAATAAATGCGAAGGTGTGAGTCTGTTTGTTTGTTACTTCATCACGTCAAAACTGCTTAACCGATTTAGATGAAATTTGGTATACAAATAGTTTGAGTCCCGGGAAAGGACATAGAATATTTTTTGTCCCGGAAAATTTCTACGCAGACGGAGTCACGGGTCACAGGCTAGTTAACAATAAATATCAATCCTTGTTTATTATATTGAATACACTTTAATCTAATTAAGTAATCTAGTAAAATAAGAGATTAAAAAGTAAACACACATTCACAAACTATGTTTTTCCTGATTGGCAGTATGCCATAGATAGTCAATTAAAGAAATAAAACCCACTGAAACAAAAGACAATCTCTTTGCTGGCCGTGGCCAGCAATGTTGTAGGAAATTCCATTACTATCCTCTTATTTGAAATTAGAACGAATGTTCAATGAGTGTTATTCAAAGACGTACTTAGCGTTCTATTATCACGAATATAAAGATGACATTTCCTTGGATGTTTGAGAAAAAATATGTAAAGCGGCTTGTAGACGGGCCATATTTTCACTGCAATTTGTAGCCGGCAACAATTGGTGTCCCTCTCTTACTCACATGTTAGACAGGGACACCAATAGTTGCCGGCCACATATTGCAGTGAAAATATGGCCCGTCTAGGAGCCCCCTAACGCTCCAAGAGACGCAAAGCTCGTGGCCCGCTCGTTACCACCAGCGCCAGCGAAACACTATAAAACCAATGAACTAAAATAATTTCCTTGCTCACCCGCGACCTTACGATAGCCAAGCTTATGCAAAATATGCGTGTTCATGCAGTTCCTCCACCTCCACACTGTAAGAACACACACAAATCACACAAACCCATCTATCACCACCACCACACTACACTGACGCGTTTCGAACTCAAACAGAGCTCATCTTCAGAGTGACACAACCGTACACCACTACCAGTTGTTAGACTAACGAACCACAACCACCGTTTTAACTTGTCACTGTAACTCCCCAAGTACCCACATACGTTTATGAAACAAAACAAAAACTACCACAAATTATTAATAAAAAATTTTTACCGTCCTTCAAAACTACCTTGATTTTTTATTTATTTACTGTCAAGGCATGTTTTATTAACTACCATTGCTGAAATTAGATCCAAGCCGTAGCAAGGGAGATGAAACTAAATTTACCTGCTCATTAATAATAGACCCCATACTGTTGTATCTAATTATCTCCATGCATTCTAAAACATCGAGACGAAAACGCCTGACGACGCCTAACGCCTGATTCAATAAATTACTATAAAACCACTAGAGGTGAGACGTATTTACTGGAATAGGTTTTGGCTTGGACGCGTGAGTACGCGTTCCCGCCCGCGATTCTTTTAGCGTACGAGTATTTAGGAGTACGGCGGCTGACAACGTTCCGCCAACTTGAAAACAAGCTGTTATGTACACTTTTTAATTGAAAAATCTATAAAAATTGCTGACAGTCCTAAGCCCGTATGAAGTACGAAGGGAAGTTTTTAGTCGGTATTTAATAAAAGTTAAAATTAAAAAAATATGAAGTGTGAAGACTGAACTGTGACGTGAATTCTGTAGTTCGATATTCGTAAAACTACTGAAACTAGTACGGTGTATACGCAATCACGGGAGCGCATTTACGGGAATCATTTTGTTTACGCAATGAGTCAATGAGGGCTATCGCGAATGAATTCGCCGCTAGAGGCGCTAGTGTAGCGTGAGGTCTCCGAAATGTCAAATTCGAATCCGAATTGTCAATAGTTTTTGGGTGAGCTACGCGGGTTTATTTATAATTAGAATAATTTTGTGAATATTTTGCAATATCTGAAATTAAATATGGCAAATATGCGTTCCGGAGCAATGAATGTCTGTGTTTTGAGACAGTTTTGCCTTTTGGAAACTTTTGTCCTCCCTTTTTTTCCGAACAAAACGGGACTAAGCAACACTGTGGTTGCTGGATATTTTTATGGTACGGTTTTAAGGCGTATTAAATATGATTTTAATCTAAACTTTGTTTTCACGCCCGTAATAACAGACTTTGAGAGCCATACTTAAAAACCTCACGCAACAGTGCGCCATCTAGTGAGACAAAAAACGATAGCCCTCATTGAGTTAAGTACTCATAGATACTCGTGGACCTAGCCTTTGGATCTAGTATTTTTGTGGACGCGTACTCGCAAGACTCAGTCCGCGTTTTGCCTAGTACGTGTCACCTGTACAAAAGCACAGTAAGTTCCGTGCGTGTTCCAGGACCGCAGCAACGCGCAGCCGTCGTGCGCGGGGCTGTTCATCCTGGCGCACCTGGGCTTCGAGTTCCCCGGCGTGTGGCTGCACGTCGACATGGCTGCGCCCGCGCACTGCGTACGTACCTGATGCTACACTCTATCGTTTGCCCGGATTTCATATGCCCGAATGTAACGTTTTCTAGAATTTTCATTTGCCATAGAGTAATTTATTTCTGTAATAGTAATTTCTTCAGAATTGATATTAAACTAACCTAACCTTACCTACTGCATTCTATATGATGACATTAAAAAAAATCCTAAAAACAGCACGGTTCTATATATTTTATGGCAAACGTTGGTATGGCAAGTGAAATTCGGGCAAGTAAAGGTAAACGACCTGATGCACTTGATGCTACACTCTACTCTAATGCCGCATTTACACTCGCGTACGAGTCGCGACACGAGGAGGAGTGAGTGTGACAAGACGCGCGCGCCTCGCCTCGCCCCTCGCTGCGCTCGCGTCCGGAGCAATTTTGGACACGAGTCAAAGGACCTCGCGACGAACGCGAGCTTGGTGTTTACATTCGCGCTCTCGCTTCATTCGAGTTTGAACCTTGTGCTGCGCAGGTTGTAAACTCAAAGACAACTGAACTCGCCACGAGAGTGTAAACAGATAGCTCAGTTACCATCGATCACGCGAACCGCGATCCACAGTAGATTCAAATCGACTTTTTCCATACCCTCGGTCGGGCGCCTTTTTTTTAATTCGACTAGCAAGTGGGTCTCCTGATGGTAAGAGATCTCCACCGCCCATAAACATCTGCAACACCAGGGGTATTGCAGACGCGTTGCCAACCTAAAGGCCTGAGATGGGATACCTCAAGTGCCAGTAATTTCACCGGCTGTCTTACTCTCCACGCCGAAACACAACAGTGCAAGCACTGCTGCTTCACGGCAGTATTAGCGAGCAAGATGGTGGTAGCAATCCGGGCGGACCTTGCACAAGGTCCTACCACCTGTAAAAACAAAACTGACTCATAAAAGTATGACAGAGATTTTGAAAGAAAAGGTTTTTTTTTAACGTCCTAAAACGTTCTAACCATTATTGTTACGCCAGGGCGAGCGTGCAACGGGCTACGGAGTGGCGCTGCTGACTGTACTGTTCGGGAACTGCACCCAGAACAAGCTGCTACAGGCGCTCGCGCCTCCAGAACTCTGATGCCCGGCTGACGGACGACCTGCACGTGACGTCTGATGAACTGATGGCTGACGACTGGAGGCGGTGTGAGATTGTATACTCCATTATTTTAGGAGAGGCGAAGAAAACAATAGGTTTATGTGAAAAAGCTGGTTAATAATAAATAATAATAATATCATGGGACACCTGACACCAATTGACCTAGTCCCAAACTAAGCAAACCTTGTACTATGCATACTAGGCAAACATACTTCTATAGATAAATACATATTAAACATCAAAGACCCAAGAACAAACATTCGTATTATTCATACAAATATTCGCCCCGGCCGGGAATCGAACCCGGGACCTCAAGCTTCGTAGTCAGGTTCTCCAACCGCTTCGCCGGGCGTCAGTTGGCGCTAATATCGTGACGTGAGGTCCGTTTGTCAACTTACTTTGGGGTGTACATTTGTATGGATAATTTTCGAGTCACAATGGAAAAAATAATAGCAATTCTAACTACATGCGTTAAGGTGTGCAACTTTTTGGTCTTCACCCATTGATGTTTGTGATTAGCTAGGGTGACACTACTTACCGTCCCGGATAATACTTACATGGAAATACCGACCCTGTATTTCGTGTGCACGCCCATAGAAACTCTCATCAGTTTCTATAGGTTCATGAAATACACAATCCTTGCACATCGCTGATGGTAACGGAGCATATAAGTTGCACGTTATAACGCGATATTACAATATCATCAACATTCCTTGAATAACAGGAAACCTAAAATAATGGACTATACAAACGATGCCTTGATAATGGAATACGCATAATATTCACAATGCATACATCATGCACATTTACTTTGAATTGTTTAGCTAATTTAGTTAATTTTTCTAACAATAGTGTTAAGAATTAATTTTTTATGTAGTTATGTACATAACTTTTGTATCTATGCAAACGTCAACCAATAACAGACTGGGCGGTCAGTTATTAGCTGATGACGAGGCAATGCTATGGTCCCGGACCTTCCTGTACAAACGGATGAATTAAGAAAAAAAAATGAACTGTCATATTCTTTTTAATGCTAATGAAGCCTGGCAAGCTATTCTTACGTTTATTAGCCAATTTGTACAATCTAGTCGGGGTCAGAATTAACCGAACTTGTTTGACAGATAAAAATGTTGCCAGACATGAAGAAAAGAAATAGTCATGGGTACCGATGTAACTGTGCATCGGTAATATTATTAATAATAAAATATTAATAGTGACCGCTCTTTCTGTGGCTCTGATTTTAGTATGTTTAGATTATTTTTAATGCAAGTACTAACCATGTTACCATACACAATTAACAACCACGGAACATTTGTTTAACATAAGTGTCATTTTAGACATTTTTTAAATTTCTTGTGGTATACTTACCGCGTGTTACCTTAGAAATTTAGACAAGCGTTGAACATATGTTAAACACATGTCAGTTAATAGAAAAACGTTATTTTAGGCATGTCTATGTGTGTGTGTTCATTCTGTGTTTGGTGGCAAGATTAGCGGGGTATCTCTCAACCTTGACGCTGGTAAAACTGTCCAATCAGACACAAGCCATAAAAAAAAGATAAGAGAGTAAAATGGCTTTAATATTGGTGGACGTGTTCCTCGCACATCTCTTGTGTTTGCAGAACGCATAGTTAAGCTCATGATGATATTTTTTTTCTATTCGTTATTTTTATATTACTTACACTTGAATACAAATATGTGTTGTTAATTGTTGCCATTAATGATGTAATTAATTAATTAATCAGTGACTGCCTTATTTTTTAACAGCAGTATGTATTATATAGTTTTCATGTCTTGACGTAACATTGACGTTCCAGATTTAATTTTGACTGACAGTTCCATACAATTTTTGCTTTTATAATGTTAAAGATTTGTTATATAATATATATAATTTTTCGCATTCATACACTTGTCCACTAAAAGACACTAATTAGGTCAAGTTATTTAGGTAGTTTCCGATTCTAGAAAGGCAAACCGTCGAGAAATAGAAGCTCCGCTATCAAGCGAAACTGTCCGGAACTTCTAGTAGAAAAAATAATTGTATAATAATAATTCATTTACTTAGATTACCTTGATCACTCATTCATAATTGATTGTTTATAATGGTAGGTCAATTAAAAAAAAATTAAGGCAGTCTCACTTACTTTAGGTCACCACAATAATACCATGCAATAATTTAGTATTAAGTGCAAAATGTGTTCGATAGAGCCAAATCAGTAAGCCATTAAATAATAATAAATATCAATTGTTGGGGGTAGTTTTCATACATATTATGTTAAGCAATGACCGAAGTAATTGTGCTACAATTTTTTAAATAAAGGTGAAAATACAGAAGATTGTTTTATTTTTAAAACTAAAGGCAAGATGAAATGAAAAAGATTTATTTTTGGTTAATTGTATTTACTTCAGTTGGTTTACCAATAATAATGATATAACACTAATCAATGTATAGGTATAAAAGCCCATAAAATCCGAATTTTGTATACTATGTAAAATTTAGACATGTTCAGTACATACAAAGTAGACAAAAAATAAATGCACTTACGCGCCTTCTACATGGCAACATTTCCTAATTTTTTTGGCAAGTACCTTACATAATAAATACCGAAGTATCGAGTAATTGCACAATGACTTGTTTAAATAAATTATACCGCGCTGTTACGCGTTCGATATGCTTTCTAATTTATAAAAATTACACCTAAAAAAGTAGATCATGCGAAATAAATAAATGTTTATAGATGACTAATTATTGTGTAAAAAAAAACAAAGCACATGACTAATTCTGAAAATAAAATTTTGGGCGAATGACGCCCTGATTTAAAATAGAAAAAAAAACTCCCCGTGGGGGATTACGAAAAAATACCAAGCGATAACGAAACGCGGTTTTTTTTCTTAATCGGTGTTGCTTGCGGTGTTATTTTAGGCGACTCATAAGTCCCTAATACCGGTGCCGTAGTTAGCGCCCCCCGCCCTGTTCAGGGCGTCCTTGAATTGATCGATGTCTATTTCAGATTGGCTCTCCAGCTGCAGTTCCACTGCGAAATTCTGTAAACGACAAAAGAAATTATAAGTGCTTCATGAAGCACGGCATTTTTTTTTTCGAAGTTAGTCGTTTCCCCGTAGGTTAGTAACAATTTTGTCGCATATGACAAATAATTACAAAGCAGACAACATTTTAGTACTTATTATATGATGAATACAGTATAAGGTGCTTTGGGGTAATTCTGTAAACGGGGTTATTCCATTTATTTAAAATATCTCCTAAACGTGTTGATGTTTAACCACTGGCAGCACTTAAATGGACGCCCCATTTACCGCTCCTCGCGTCTCTCCAGATGATGCGAGGCGCTGACATTGGTTGGACGTGCAATATATATTTTTTTGGGTCGAGTGCATTTTCGTGCCAAAAAGTTAAATACGAAATAACCCCAACACCGCTAACTCTAAAACCTGATAAGTTACAAGATTGAACTATTAATGTTATGACAAATAATCGTTTTTTGCGAATGACTGTGTCAGTCTAAAAAGGCCTAGCTATAGTTTAAATTTTTTTCCCGAATTACCCCTTTAGGGGTTATTCCAGTGAAGTGATTCCCGAAATAACCCCAGCTTACTTTAGTATGGTAATTGTCTGAGGTATTCAAACTTTCAACTTTTCAAGATTTACATTTTTTTATTTGTGGTGTAAGGGCCAACCTCCATCTATGGACCCCAAGCCAACCTTAACTGCCCGTGGTGCACCCTGCCGTCTGACAGACTGGGCTCTGGCAGCTGGCTGATTGCGGCATAGCGCAGCCAAAATCGGCACAGTTAAGTCCCCGGGCCCCGGATGGGCTGCAGCATCGGCTGTGCAATAAACTGTGCCCTACGATCGCCAACTCGCATGCCCAGTGTGGGGATTATGGGCAAACCCCTACCAGAATGAAGCGCACGGCAAAGAGATGGCCCCCAGTTCCCGGTCGCCCTGCTATTCCTTGCCATAGTAGCGTTCATGGTAACGGTGGGGCAGAGGATGCTAAGAATCCCGGTCGATTCAAGGCTACCTAAGTAAACTGACCCTGGCTACGTAGAACGGACGGACTTTTAGGACTCTTCTAGCGCAGTTGGAAGTGGAGCTGGAGAACATAAGGTGGCATATTCAGGAGTTAAAGAGAGGGAGAGGGCACCATCATCTTAGACTCGGGCCACCTTCTGTACTTCCGCGAGGATGATCAAACATCACAGGGTGGCGTAGGGTTCCTTGTTAATAGATCCCTCTCTAACAACATTAAAAAGATCTCCAGTGTGTCGAACAGGGTAGCGTACCTGATACTTCGGCTATCAAAACGATGTAGCATAAAGTTTATTTAGTTGTTTGCATACTTGCTTCTTTGAAATGATTATGGTTCACGCGAGCGAAGCATGCTCACTTGCAAGCTTGCTTAAATGTTTGCTTGCATGCTTGCTTGCTTGCATACTTGCTTGCAAGCTAGCTTAAATGATTGCTTAAATGCTTGCTAGCATGCTTGCTTGATTGCTTGCTTCATTGAAATGTTTAAGGTTCACGCGAGCGTAGCCGCGGGTAAATGCTAGTTCAAAATATAAAAGTGATATGGCATTTCTAATTATTTTATATAAATACTAATATATTCCCGCGGCTTCGCTCCTCTCCCCCTATTCTGCTATTCGGGGCGGAGACAAACTCTACAATCCACACATCAAAGATCATAATAATCTGTCCAGCTGTTCTCGAGTTATAAATGGTGTAACTAATCCAGCTTTGTTCTATAATGTATGTAGATTTAATATTCCTTTGCGGCAAATTTTGAGAACCACATTGTGTTTGTGGGGTTATTTCGGAATACAGAGATTGAAAAAATCTGTAACTGTGGATATTACTAACGAAATAAAAAATAAAATGAATGGGGTAATTTCAGCCTAAAAAGAAATATGAACCTTGAGCCAAATTATAATAAAGTCCACCTTTCAATAACACACAGAATAACCCCGCTATATTCCGAAATAGCCCCTGTGCAAAAAAAATAAGAACTAGTTTTTGAATACCAATATTTCCATAAATCGATCATATTTGAGGAACTTTTTTATATAGTATATAAGATCGATTAGTGGAAACGACAGAAATATCCTAAGACTTTAAATATAATGTACCAACTCGGAGTAATTAACGAAATTACAAACGTCATGTCAAC
Source organism: Choristoneura fumiferana (assembly GCF_025370935.1). Lineage (NCBI taxonomy): Eukaryota > Metazoa > Arthropoda > Insecta > Lepidoptera > Tortricidae > Choristoneura > Choristoneura fumiferana. The sequence continues at coordinate 14,973,022 of NC_133495.1, forward strand.
TCATCAAAAATCCACGTGGAATTACCCCAAAGCACCTTAGATTAATTCACAAGAGGGCACGAATGGATTGAACGAAAGTAATGTCACTTAGACATTTTTGTAGGAAAAATGATATATGTATGACATTTTCATATTACCTAATTGTGAGAATAAATCTTTTCATTTTCATTTTAGAAGTGTATTCAAATGTAGTGTATTATTAGTCTATGTAATGATTAAAATAGTTAATACACGGATACTTTCATTCACTCTAAAACGTAGTGGTTATATTCTCTTTGATTTACGCATTCGATCCATTCGTTCGCCTTTGTCGGACACGACATGGAGGACATCATCATCCATTCGTGCCACCAGGGCTATTACGAAATTCGGAAATCGAAGATCGTGTCGCTCGGTCCCTCTGACACTTATACTATTTAATGCGAGAGCAAGAGAGGCGGTACGGTACGAACTTCGATTTTCGGACTTCAGAGTAGGCCCTCAGCTCTTGTGAATCGACCTGTATGAGGTATATTCGAAATCTTCACTAGTCTGGCAGTATGTAAATGGAACAAAAAGTGCTGTTTTAGCTTGCGTTTGCGTAAAAATCGTCTCGACCGCACCGCACCGTAATCGCAAAATAACAAAACGAAACGCTTCAAACGTCATGATCATCTGTCAAATTAATAGCGGGCTTCCGCTAACCGACGACTTGTTTTATTTTATTTACTATAAACGATTGCAAAATGGAAGAAATATACAAAAAAGTGCCGTGCAGAGAAAACCAGTTAAACGAGCTGTTTAATCTCTTTGGAGATTACGACGAGCCGTTGCCATGCGCGCTGTTCGTAAGCGGAAGTATGGCCACGGGGAAAAGCTTGTGTGTGAATAGCGTCCTCCGGCATTTGGGTTATAAACACGTCGTTATTAACTGTATCGAGTGTTACGCCCCTAAAATAATTTACGAGAGCATCCTATGTGGCTTCGCGGACGACGAGGAGCAAACTAAATGCGACACAATGCAAGAACTTGTCAACGGGCTTAATCGAATCGGAAGTAAACAAAGTCGTTACCAGCCGATTGTAATAACGTTCGATAAGGCGGAGAGGCTGCGAGCAATGGACCACAGTATCATGAGCGCGTTTTTAAGACTCCGAGAACTATGTAACCTCAACATCTGCACTGTATTCATAACACATTTAGTTTATGAGAATTTCTACTTCAAAATGGGTGTTCGCGAACCTATTACGCTTTATTTCAACAATTATAACAAAGAGGAGCTGTTTAAAATAATATTTCTGTATCAAAAATCGTTCATACACCAATTATTAACTAATTACGATGTTGATGCAGATATTCAAATAGAATTAGAGAAACCCGAGTTGTTTGCAAACTATTTAAACGCGTTCCTGAGCGTGTTCTATCGACCGTGTCGAGACTTAATTGAATTGCAGCACATGGCGAGAGTAAACTTCTTGAAATACTGTGAGCCAATAATAAAAAATGAAATAAAAGCGACAGACCTTGCCAAATTATGGCGACACATTTCTCCGATTCTTAAAACTAGCTTAGAACTTTTGTATCTTCGAATAAGTACATCTACACCCAGCGTACCATCTCCAGATAAAGAGAACAATCACTGTGAACACCGAATCTATAATTTTGAGAACACTTTAAAAGAAGAGCTTACTTCGACTAAAACATTTGCTCAGAGCTTCGAGCTTCCATACTATGCCAAGTTCCTTCTAATAGCTGCTTATCTGGCCAGCTACAATCCACCGAAAGAAGACAAACGTCTATTTATGAAGAACCACGGCAAACAACGCAAGAGACTGCAACAGGTTAAAGCCAAAGCTAAAATTACAGAGAAATTAAATACCCAACTGGGACCAAAAGTGTTCACGCTTGACAGACTTCTAGCTATCTTCTACGCTATTTTAGAGGAAAAGATCGGTTTAACTAGTAATTTATTAGCTCAAATTGCTACTCTAGTGGAGTTGAAGTTAATTGCTGGTAGCAAAGAAATTGATTTAGATACAGCGAAATACAAATGCATTGTGAGCTATGATTTTATCTCGGCCGTAGCTCAGACTGTGGGGTTCAATGTTAGGAAGTATTTGTATGATTTTATGTAAACCAACTCAACTTTGTATGAACTTTAATTTATTTTTATTAATTATACACTGTTTTATTCATTTTATCGTTTTATATTTTACTGGCCTTTACTTTTAATTACTACATACTAGTACACTGCTGATGAAGCAGTTGAATTAAAATAACGGGATTTCGAAAAAAACTAGAGATGTGCCGATCATGACTTTGGCCGACTAGCCGACTAGCCGATTAGTCGGTTGTAAAGAAGCCGACTAATCGGCCGACTAGTCGGCCAAGCCGATCACAGTTTTGGGGATTTCCGTGACGCTTTGTTAACCAGCTGATTTGGGCGCAAGTCGCAACCGACGCCTGTAAGCGTCTCGGAACCTGTTTATTTTAGTTTATTTGTATTATTTTATTTCTAGATTTTTGCTTTTGTATCTAACAAAGCGGTGTTTTTGTGAAAAAAATATTGTGTAAAAATAATGCCTACTATTATTGTTCATTAAAGTGAAAGAGCTAAAAAAAAAAAAAATTAATCATGTCAAAAAGAACGGCATCCGAAAAGGCTATAGAACCGTAGACCACATACATGCGTTGCGGCAGGTTATACCGAAGACCGAAGGGTAAAACCTCCCCCTTTGCCTTGCATTTGTAAACTACTAGAAAGCCTTCGATTCGATCGAGATTTGGGCTGTGCTGCAGGCTCTCCAGCGGTGCCAAGTTGACTACCGGTATATCGAAGTTTTGAAGTGTATGTACGAAAACGCCACTATGTCCGTTCGACTACCGGACTAGAGCACGACGCCTATTCCTCTGCAGCGGGGAGTCAGACAAGGAGATGTGATTTCTCCGAAACTGTTCACTGCTGCACTGGAGGATGCTTTTAAGATTCTGAACTGGGAAGGACAAGGCATCAACATTAATGGCGAGTACTTTAATCACCTTCGATTCGCCGATGATATTGTGGTCATGGCTGAGAGACCATGGAGGACTTCAGTGCTATGCTCGCCGACCTCAGCAGTTTGCGACCGAGTTGGCCTGAAAATAAACATAGACAATGTCCATGTTGTGCCAACTTCCGTAATAATCAGAGGCTCTGCGCTCGAAGTTGTTGACAACTGTATACCTGAGACTAACAGTCCAGATAGGTAGATCCAATTTCGAGAAAGAGATCACTCGTCTAATCAGACTCGGCTGGACAGCGTTCGGGAAGCTTCGCAGTGTCTTTTCTTCCAATTTATCGCAGTGTTTGAAGTCAAAAGTCTTTGACCAATGTGTGTTGCCGTGATGACTTACGGATCTGAGACGTGCGTGGTCGCTAACGATGGGCCTCATGAGGAAGCTCAAAGTCACTCAGAGGGCTATGCACGGGGTTTCTCTGCGGGATAGAATCCGAAATGATGATATCCACAGTAAAACTAAGGTTACCGACATAGCCCGAAGAATTGCGAAACTAAAGTGGCAGTGGGCAGGGCACATTGCTCGCAGAACTGATGGCCGATAGGATCAGAAGGTTCACGAATGGCGTCCGCGGACCGGGAGACGAGGTGTCGGTAGGCCTCCAACAAGATGGAGCGATGACCCGGTTAAGATCGCGGGATCGCGGTGAATGCGGAAAGCACAAGACCGGTCTGAGTGGAGAGCCTTGGAGGAGGCCTATGTCCAGCAGTGGACGTCTTTCGGCTGACATGATGATGTCAAACAGAAAGTCTCGTGTAAGGACTTTATGAACAATTAGACAATGATTCCCGTAAAGTCATGTAGGTATAACTAATGCCAAAATATAATTTCTCGTGTGGGCAAGGAAAAACAGTAAATACTACAAAAATTAACAGCTTCAGGTTTTTATATAGGTAATGTGATTCCCCCTCTGTGTACCTATACCTACATGAAAATAAATATTTTATTAAAATATACGTACAAAGTAAGAAGCCGGATAGTCGGCGCTTTTTGCCGACTATTCGCCGACTAGTCGCCGACTACGAAAGTGGCCGGATAGTCGGCTTTCCCGACTAGTCGGCGACTAGTCGGCACATCTCTAAAAAAAACCCATTAGAATTCTTTTGTGGATATCAGTTTTTAGCAATGATCATAGATAGCCACTCATGAACATAATTAACACCAAGTGCGTTCCTTACGCGTTACTCGTATCTAGGTACCCCCTAAAGACTAAGGCACTTTAACAGCAATAATACATCGTCTTTCAACTAATTAAACAACAAACAAAATAATCATCACAAATTAATTACTTTTGTAAATAAATAACAGCTTTTGGCAAAGGTTAGATATGGAAAACAATAGGTACTTATGATACAGAGGTATATAAATTGGCAAAAACAGGACAAAACAGGTTCAAAAGGGACAAAACACAACTATAATGTGCATTAGAACTCGATTCTAAGGGGCTGTTTCACCATCCATTGATTAGTGTTAACTGGCGGTTAGGTGTGATGACGTCTCTATTTGTTTTGTTCAAATAGACAGAGACGGCATCACATTTAACCGTCGGTTAACACTAATCAATGGATGGTGAAACAGCCCCTAAGTCTACTTAACTAATGTACCCCCATGACCAGCCAAAGTCTTGGCCCATACATTAAGTGCAAATACAAATACAAATAATTTTATTTCACTTAAAATATGGTACAAAGGTTTTTTTTTGCTCCTAATATTTTAACGAGGCTTTAGCACACCAAATATGACTATGTCAGCCTCATGGGGAGCCTCAGATATATACACCACACTACAGACAGAAATTACACTCTCCCTTGCACTGAAACCACGTCTCTGGATGCAAAGGCCCGTCCAATGAATCTGTAAATTCGCGTCGCTTCTTCTGAAAGCGGTCGACAAAGGATGGAACATAGTATAGTGCAGTGTGGCCCTTGAGTCAAAGACCCCTGTCTTAGAGGAAATAACTAAGCGGAGCGAGGCGAGGTAAATGCAGTGCTTCTATTGGTTCATGAAAAATCCCATCCCCGCACATCTCTGGTGGAAGCGGGCCGAGCCTAACCCAGCCCAGGACGGCTACAGTGAGCTTTTTCTCTGTCCATTACGTGTTCTGGCAGGTAACTAGTTACCGGCGACCGTCGCGGCCGCGCAATGAACAAACGACATGTTTCGAACCAATCCGTGGTTCATCGTCAAGGAGAGTTTGCACGAAAAGCTGACCGCGAACTCAATGCATGAGTTGACAGTGACTGAGTAGGTATACCTAGTAATTTACTAAAATAACTAAATAAACCGTCATCACCTCCACAAAGATAAGTACTTAATGCACATGCGCTATCTTGATTAAACCGACAGGATGTTCTAAATTGATTCGGAATCTAATCAACAGTGATGTTTATCTATGTTAAATTATTGCACTATTAGTCAGTTCTTAATTACGGAAAATTCTACTGTTCCGTTTTGGCTAACGTAAAATTATATTAAATACGAAATGCAAGTTGTTGAGGACTATCAAGCTTCAGAAAATCCTAATTTCTAATTTGGAAAAGGACTTTTTTGAACATCAAACTACCCCTGGTGTCGCAGATGTTTATGGGCGGTGGTGATCTCTTACCATCAGGAGACCCACTTGCTCGTTTGCCATCCAGTCGAATAAAAATCCTCCCATAAATCCAGCCTCGCCATAGAATAACTAATAGTACTACCTCGGCGTCGGCCAGCTCTTCTTCGACATAGCAGAGTATCGTAGCTACTCTAATACTGACCGAGATAATGTCCTTGATGATGGCCTTGTCGGTGGACATCTTGGCGCGGTTGATAACTGACACGTTGGGGCCCACCCACGTCACGAACAGGAACTTCTTGCGCTTGGACATCTCGTCGCCCATCTGCAACCTGCCACAACGTTTAGTTTTAAGGTCACAGCTTATTAGGGTAGACCGGGGACAATTGAAACACGTTATGATTGAAATATCTCAATTTTCTCGAATACTGTAGTACCTACGAAAGGTACGCGGCGCTTGAACGTGGCTCGAACTGGTCGGAATCTGTCTTCAGTAGCGCGCGCGCCGGGGAGCGACATAGTCGTGTTGGGGGTCCTTTTTCGATTTTCGGACTCAAAAGTAAGTATTTACATCGTCTTTCCTTTTGTTATATCTAAAAAATCTTCTTTTATTTGTGTATATACTTAAATGGTGTCTTATTCTGTAGTTATTAATTAGTATTTATATTTAATTTGACTAGTAAAAATGACGATGTAAGTTACTTAATTTTGACCTTGAAGTAGAAAGTGTCGAATGGGAACATTTGAAACAACTGGTCTGGTGACGGTTGAAACGTTTCAATCGTCCTGTTGCTTCAAACGTCCCCAACTTTACTTTACATATTTACTACCAGCTTTTATTACCCGACTGGGGGAAGCAAAAAGAAGGGTAGTCTGGTTAAGTCTAGGTATGTAAGTATGTATGTATGTCAATATATATGCATGTATATATGTGACCGAAAATCAGATGTTCTAAAAATCGTCTGAGCAAACCCCTAATGGTTTTAAAAGACCTATCCAACGATATCCCACACTATAGGGTTAGATGAGAAAAAAAATCACCCCCATTACGTCTATGGGAGGTAACCTAAAAAAATATTTTTTTTAATTTTTAATTGTCACTATTTTGTCGGCATAGCTTATCTATATATCCTTGCAAAATTACAGCTTTCTAGCATTGATAGTCCCTGAGCAAAACCGCGGACGGACAGACAGACAGACAGACAGACATGGGGAAACTAAGGGGTTCCGTTTCTGCCATTTTGGCTCCGGAACCCTAAAAAAGGATGAATAAATATCTAAAATGACGTTATTTTGAAATGTTGAAGAACTCTTTCGGTCTAATTAATTTCTCACTTTTATCAAGGTGGTTAAATTGAAAGTTATGATTGAAACATTGTGATGATTGAAACAGTTGTTTTTGTATGACAGTAACTTTTTGTTGTTTAAGATACTATTTTGCAATTTTAATGTTATATCAAAGTAGAAATATATTTATCGTCAAAAGTATTATAACATAAGATGGTTAAAATAACTGAAGGGAACTTAGACATAAAAATATTGGTGATTACATGAACCAAATGTTTATTATAGTATAACTTAAAAAAAAACAAATTTTATGGTAACAAATGATTAACGATCTCACTAATTACGTTTAATAGTAGTAAAAACTGTAGAGGCTGAATAAAGATATTTCCTTGTTTTGATATTATATTAGTGTTTCAATTGTCCCTACACACTGGTTCAATCGTCCTTAGTACTAGGTCGCCCCGTCCTCTTTATGCACTTATTTTAGGTTTCCTATATGAGCTGGAGCCTTATTGTGTGTTTTAATTAGGAGCCTGATAGTCTATCTTTAGACAAATACCAGTAACATCTTTGTAAATACAATAGATATTTAATTACACCAGGCTAAGTTAAAATTGTTTCAACTGTCCCCGGTCTACCCTAGAGCCACCAGGCACCCGACCAGCAGGGCTACTCCGAAACTCGAAATTCGTGTCGTGTGGTCCCTCTCGCTCTCGTATTAAATAGTATAAGTGTCAGAGAGACCGCATGACACGAACTTCGAGTTTCGAGTTTCGGAGTAGCCCTGCAGCACCGCGTCGACTTTCGGCGTCCACTCGTTGTCGACAGGTGGTCCATGGGTGGACGCCGCGCTGACAACGAGTTGACGTCGCATGGTCAATGAGTAAACGTCTGAATATAGTCTATTATTAAGTTAGTTGTGGTTACCTATAATTAGATAAACATTGTGGGGGGAGGCTCCAATAGGGAGATATCTCTCCAGGCAGGTGTTACGCCTGGGGACCGAAGTCCGAAGGAAGAGCGTCGGAACTTGTATATATGCGACCGCGTTGAGAAACTTTGATAGCGCGATGTAGAAACACGATCGGAGTTTCTGTCGTTGTTCCCTAGATGGCGCTAGGAGTCGCTACAACATCACATTGGAAATCCAAATCACCCGTACCCTACATGAGGGCCATGAAAACGACCAAACGGTTCCTAGAATGCGGGCCCTATAGCGTTTTTGGAGCTGGCAATTATATCTGTAATCATCCTTCCACGTACCTGAGGTAGCCGAATGCGCGCTCCTCATCGGAGAAGTGTGTGCGGAACTCCGTGAAGTCGCTGCCCCGCGCCGAGCACACGATGCGAGCCCCCTCGAACTTGAATACCGCCCTGCAAACGACACGCCGTAAGAACTTGGTTGAAGAACGCGCTCGGAAACTATTGCAGCTACATGAGACCCGTAAATGAGCTAATCGACTTTTTAGTGTTGTTATTCTATTCCGTAACTTAGGAGACATCAGATCATACATTTTTTTTTGAAAATATTCACAATTTATACTATTAGCATGCTCAGGAGATGAGTCAGGCTTAAAAATGTCACAATTAATAAATTTTAGTGGATTTTTACCCCATAAAATCTAAAATTTAATAAGTCGTGACCCAGGAGACGTTACCATGACAACAAGCTCTACTAAAATATTGATTGACCCAAATAGGCAAATGTCCCAAAAAAAACTAGTCCGTCAGTTGAGATTAGGTACCATCAGCCAAATATGTGGTCTACCACCTTAAAGTTCATAATCGCTTGCACGTCATAAAACAATAGGTAGGTAATGCCAATAGACGTGTCTGTCAACTTGAAAGTTCAACTTTAGCGACATATTCATTTGATAGGAACTTGTTTAAAAATTGATAGACCAGCACTTATTTGGCTGATGGTACCAGAAAAAATAAAATATTTTTTTCTTATTAAATATAATGACCCGGATAACTCACGTCTTAAATCGAGTTTAGCTCGACATGTTTCGGGCTAATCCGTAGCCCTTCGTCTTCGGAGCAACGCGACTCAGCGGCTGCTGCAACACGCGCACTGCGCGCCGCCGCTCTGCTCGCGCGACTACCCGACGAAACTGACACCGGCACACAACTACCCGCGTTTTCATCATCATTACAACTGTCAAATGTAGGGTAGCACACAACACTAACAATCGCTCTGTAAAGGTACGTCACACACACCGATGACGCAGCACGAGTATTTAACACCGTTTTCCAACTCGGAGGTACCGTCCAACCACTATCCCGGTTGAAATTCGGCCGACGACTAATCTCGATGGCTTCACGCACTTTCCGCGGAATGAAAAATTTCTCTCTCGCAAGAACAGATACCTTATCAAATCTGATATAGTGCGTCGAATCCGAGTTCATTGAGTGCTCGGCCACAGCAGACCCCTTGTCGTCCTGTTTCCTCATACTGCGTATGTGCTCCGATACCCTTGTGGAAACGTTTCGTCCAGTCTCTCCAATATAGCTCTTGCCACAGGCACAGGGAATCATATATACCCCGGGGCCACTCAGGGGCTCCTTATCCTTCGGCGAACGTACCAACTGTCTGAGCTGCATATGAGGACAGAAAATCGACTTGATGCTATATCTTCGGCGTAACAAGTGTCCGATTTTATCCGTCACCCCTTTTATAAACGGTAAATATACCGGAACCCTCTCAGCTCCCACCGGCCTATGACGAGTCGACACGTTCACCACACGGTTGCACTGCCTCCAGTTGTACCCATTGCTTTCCAAAACCCGTCTCACGTGACTCAGTTCACGATCCACAAATTTTGGATCACAAATATTCAAGGCTCGATTTATCAACGTTCTAGGCAAAGAAGACAAATGACAAGGATGGTGGTGTGAATCTGCCCTCAAGTATCGATCCGTATGAGTTGGCTTACGATAAACTGTAGTTTCCAATTTACCACAGGGTCCCCGCATAACCAAAACATCTAAAAACGGCAACTGCCCATCATTCTCAATCTCCACCGTGAACTTAACCTTATCGTGCAAAGTGTTAAGGTAGTCCGAAAACTGCGACAAACTATCCCTGGACACAATCGCAAAAACGTCATCCACGTACCGCCACCAATATCTCGTCGTATCCTACGATAAGAGCCACTATCACCATAGGGGCTTTTAGTTTTTATTGTAAAATTGAATTCTACACGTCAAGATACATCTTATAACTTAAAATTATAATTTTAATATTTTTTATTAAATAGTAAAAAATAATTTTAAAAAGCCACAATTACGTATGTCTCACTTCTAACGCGGAGTAAAGCCAGAAATACGCTGCTGTCCTTATTCGCCGTGCAAAAAGGAGATACGCGGGCGCGACGAGGGGGCGCAAGCGCCGTTTCTGCGGTACTCGGCGGACAGCGCCGGGAGAGTGGCGTGCATTCGTAATGGTTATTTCATTTGTAAGATCATCTATTTTTTCGTTAATTGACAATGAAAACTATAAAACGAATTGTCGAGGACTTACACTAGTGAAAATAGTTACAAAGGATGGCGCTGAACAAAAGAAGTAAACACAAGTAAATTTAGCGAAATTGATTTATAAAGTTTTTTCATTATTCAGATTCTATTTATTACTTATTTTAGGTTTACTTTTGTATTATTTATTTTTTTAGGTTACTTATTTATATATTTACATAGTTTAATGAAGAAATTCACACAATTTAATGAAGTGGTTACTATTACCTAGAATAAAGCCCGAACGGCTACTGCGGTCTTCTATCGCGTAATAGCTCAATTTTATTTGTATAGCAAATGTGTGGCCACAATTTCGGTAGTGTCCTTTTTCTATGTACGAATTATGTTTTGTTGAATTATTGCTTAAATATTCGCTTTTTAAAGATATATTTGGGTAGTTTACTAACATTGCGGCTTCATAGAATGAACATAATTGCTTTTTGATAACAATAATTATTTTGAAGGTGTGATTTTGCATGTCTGATTTTTGGGTTCTTATGGCACTTGAGGCCTTTTTCGCTGTATATTTTGGCATTCTTATATCTATTTACCTTCTAATTTCTTGTCAGTCGGCCAATAGGCTAGAATATTATTCTCTTATGGTTTTTTTATAAAATTCGGTATGGTTTCTGTGACTGCTTTTTAATTTCTAACTATTTACAGAAAAAATAAAACGAGAAGTCTCACGTAGAACCTGAAAAGAACAAGATCGAGATTATTTGTTTAACAATCGGGACCATATTTTAGACAGTGTACCTAAGTTAAGAAAATAAAGATTACCTAAGATTAGAAAATAAATATTGATATTTTTTTAAAGACATCGTTTCAGTATTTCTTATTATTTACAGACTGTCACCGACAACAACAGCGGGTTTGATGTTGAAACAAACCAAATTAATCGCAGATTTTTTTCAGAGCTACAACACATAAATAGAAGACAAATTGATGAAGACCGAATTTTAAATAAAACGATAAAAAATATTGGTGATATAATTTTGAAATTTTCCAGGAGCAACACCGAAGTTTTTTCAACTTGAAAACGTTTAACTTCCTGCTACTGCTGAATTGTTTTCGCCTGATGACATCACCGAAGAAAAAACTGGCGAAAATGTAGAATGTGCAATGATTAAAAGACAATTTTAAAGTTTAGCTCAATTCCGTGTCAGTTTGAAAATTTTATCCTTGTAGAAAAACAAAAAGAAACCGATGAAGTTCTAGATGATATAGTTATGCAGAGAAGAAATTATTCGTAATTTTTTCTTCGACGGTGACATTATGCAAAAATAATTCAGTAGGTATAGGTAGTAGCGAGAAGTTGAAGGTTTTCAAGTTGACAAAAACTTCGGTGTGACTCCGGGAAAGTTTCCAAAATTATATCACCAACATTTTATTTTTTCGTTTAATTTGTACAATGACGGCTACTGCTTTTTAATGCATCTGAGTTTTATTTAAAATTCAGTCTTCATCAATTTGTCTTCTATTTATGTGTTGTAGTTCTGACAAAAATCTGCGCTGCGATTAACTTGGTTTGCTTAAACATCAAGCCCGCTATTGTTGTCGGTAACAGTCTGTAAATATTCAGTCAAAGTCAAAATTTCTTTATTCAATTTAGGCTATAACAAGCACTTATGAATGTCAAAAAAAATCTTCCACCACATTAAGAAATAATGAAACGTTGTCTTTAAAGAAATGTAGTTAATCTTTATTTTCTTAACTTACACTGTCCAATATTTGGTCCCTATTACCAATTAATATACTTAGTTCAATTAGTATACTTCGCGAAGACTAGAAAACAATAACGACTTATATAATAAAAGGTGAATAGAGGGACAAGGAGTGTAGTTACAAATATTGCAAGTGTAAGCACGGACCCTATAAAAGTGAATAAAGACAAGTATCTTAGTATCAATCAAAAAATAAAATAAAAAAAACCCTGAAGAATTTCATGACTTTTTTATAACGTTACCTCATGAGAAAGGAGGTGTTGCTGCTGCGGGTGATACAGACGATGAGAAAGAATAAGGAAAGATCCCAATGAGTACTGAAGACTGAGTAAATAATAATGTGCAATTTTATTTTTATATTAAGAGCGTAAAGAATATTTTGAGTTTCAGAAGTTAAATATTTATTTTAAGTATGTTTTTTTTTAGTTTCACTTGCTTCCTTAAATGGGACTTGTTTTATTTTAGAGAATTACTGTGGCTACGTACCTACGCTTTATGATTTAAAAAATCTTAGAAAATAAAAATAAAATATTTTTCTTATTTGCCACTTCTTTCTGTATTACAAAAAAAATACTAAAATTAAAAAAATGTTGAATCGCAAATATTTTAACAACTACAATTTGGTCCTAATGGTAGTTGTGGCCTCGAATTTTTCGACGATAAAAGGCACAATGTAGCTTATGGCCCTTTAAAACTCATTTAGTCCGACGAAAAAGGATTTAAAGGACAAAATCTATCTATAATGTATCATTAAGAACATAAATTTTGTTTTAACAGAACCCTAGAACCCTAATACACATTATTTAATTGCAAAATTATCAATTCGCTACTTATATTTTGAAAGAAACACAAAAATGCTTCTCCTGAAAAGTGAGCATTTTGTAATTGTGGCTCTTATCGTAGGATACGACGATCTGGGAACAACGGGAGCGTTGTTTAAAGCTCTTCCCTCCAACCACTCCATAAAAATATTGGCGGTGATCGGAGCAATTGGTGGCGGTACGTGGATGACGTTTTTGCGATTGTGTCCAGGGATAGTTTGTCGCAGTTTTCGGACTACCTTAACACTTTGCACGATAAGGTTAAGTTCACGGTGGAGATTGAGAATGATGGGCAGTTGCCGTTTTTAGATGTTTTGGTTATGCGGGGACCCTGTGGTAAATTGGAAACTACAGTTTATCGTAAGCCAACTCATACGGATCGATACTTGAGGGCAGATTCACACCACCATCCTTGTCATTTGTCTTCTTTGCCTAGAACGTTGATAAATCGAGCCTTGAATATTTGTGATCCAAATTTGTGGATCGTGAACTGAGTCACGTGAGACGGGTTTTGGAAAGCAATGGTACAACTGGAGGCAGTGCAACGTGTGGTGAACGTGTCGACTCGTCATAGGCCGTGGGAGCTGAGAGGGTTCCGGTATATTTACCGTTTATAAAAGGGGTGACGGATAAAATCGGACACTTGTTACGCCGAAATATATAGCATCAAGTCGATTTTCTGTCCTCATATGCAGCTCAGACAGTTGGTACGTTCGCCGAAGGATAAGGAGCCCCTGAGTGGCCCCGGGGTATATATGATTCCCTGTGCCTGTGGCAAGAGCTATATTGGAGAGACTGGACGAAACGTTTCCACAAGGGTATCGGAGCACATACGCAGTATGAGGAACAGGACGACAAGGGGTCTGCTGTGGCCGAGCACTCAATGAACTCGGATTCGACGCACTATATCAGATTTGATAAGGTATCTGTTCTTGCGAGAGAGAAATTTTTCATTCCGCGGAAAGTGCGTGAAGCCATCGAGATAGTCGTCGGCCGAATTTCAACCGATAGTGGTTGGACGGTACCTCCGAGTTGGAAAACGGTGTTAAATACTCGTGCTGCGTCATCGGTGTGTGTGAACGTACCTTTACAGAGCGATATTGTTAGTGTTGTGTGCTACCCTACATTTGACAGTTGTAATGATGATGAAAACGCGGGTAGTTGTGTGCCGGTGTCAGTTTCGTCGGGTAGTCGCGCGAGCAGAGCGGCGGCGCGCAGTGCGCGTGTTGCAGCAGCCGCTGAGTCGCGTTGCTCCGAAGACGAAGGGCTACGGATTAGCCCGAAACATGTCGAGCTAAACTCGATTTAAGACGTGAGTTATCCGGGTCATTATATTTAATATGAGTGAGTCTCACGGTAGTTTCATATTTTTTTCTTATTATTTTTTTCTTTCGTTACGTGCGTCAAAGTAGAGCACGGCACGTGAGAATCAGAGCCCGTGATGTCACGACGTGCTAAAACATCTCGCACGGCGTGACATCACGCGGAACTTTAAATGTTACTTAGTTACCAGTTACTTTAAATAGTTACTTAGTTACTTTAAATACTTTTAACTTTTTTATCTTAAAAAAACCTGTCCAATATAATGACAATATAACTGACTGTATAATAACTGACGTGACGGAATAAATATAATTTCCACCCGTGGTTCCCCCTTGTGGTACAGTCTACGTCATAAATAAGTGATCACTTTTGTATTTTGTCACTTTAACGTCATGTTTGAAAAGCCATACGTTTATGACATTGACTGTGCTCTATGACGTAGCTAAACTTGTAATGCAAGTCCTGAGAAATATCATATTTCTAATATGTTTAACAACCCTGAGCTACCTAGGTAACTATAAACTAAACATGCTAGAGATGCGAACTCACGGATGACACTCTCCCGGCCTGGATAACACCGACGTGGAAATACCGGCCCTGTTTTTTGTGTACACGCCCATAGAAGCTCCTTTTAGTTTCTATATGGGCGTGTACACAAAAAACAGGGACAGTATTTCCATCCCGGTATTATCCGGCCCGGTAAAGAGTGTCACCCGAACTCACCATTCGGTGGGAGAGGTGTCGTTGCGTACATCCTCGTACGCGGCTCGGATCGTGTCACGGTCCAATCCCGTCGTCATGGCAACCTGAAAAAAAGGAAAGGTCTATGAAAAGAAAATCTAAATCTATGAAGGAAAGTTCGTAGAGCCCTCAGTCCCCATAGAAGTCAGGACAGAACTCATCTTAGGCTGCGTTTGAATAAGGATGTTGACTCCATTAAAACATAATTTGGAAACACGCCTCCAGTAAAAAAACGCTTTATTTTAGCCCTGAAAACCAGATTAATTTTCAATTAACTGCAAAATTAGATTTTTTTTTGCTTTAAAACAAATAAATAGTTAGTTGATTGAGTGTGCGAACAAGTGACGTCATATGCTGCTAGTTCCATTCAAACTCTATGGGAGAATTGTGTTTTGACAGCTCATAAAAAGTAAGTCAGTTGATTGGTGGTGTCAACATCCCTATTCGACCAGAGATGTGCGAATGTGTTTTTCATTAACCAATAGAAACGGTTCATTTACAGGATAGGTAACGCACAGCAAGCTGCAGCACATCTCTGGTGGCAACAGCTGAGCGGAGCGAGGCGAGGTAAATGAAGAGTTTCTATTGGAAAACACATTCATCGCAACGCAACACATCCTCGCGCACCTCTGGTGGAAAGGAGTCTTAAACTAAGTACAGGGTCAAATTGAATTGGGCCCTATGTATCTTCCTAACGCCCAAAGTCCTTTATAAAGGACATCAGTACTTTGACATTGAACTCTCTCAGAAATGACAAAGTTTCATGTTCATAAAACAAAAATTTAACTTGGGCGTTAGGAGGGTATATACGTAACTGAAAATTCAGGGTACTTGCTTTAGCCAGCACAAAATCACAGGAGCTTGAAAATAGCCTGAATATCTTCGAGAGAAGAAGTACCTAAGTATTTTTGTTTTGCTCGACTTGGCGACTCGAGGTTTTCGTAACAAAACAAAATTTCAATTGTTTGTCGGTTGACGTAAGTTTCAGAGCACATGTTTTACAGCATACCCAAATGAATGAGAAAATTAGGTTAAAATTAATTAAGACTACTCGAATTTCACCAAACTAATGATATTCAAGAATATGTCATAAAACTAACTAAATATGTCATAAAACGGTTAGGTAGGTACCTACTATTTGTATCGAAATGGTTCGACTAACATACAACGACAAAAGAGTTCTGTTTTTTTTTTTAATAGAGACCGAAATCATTTATTTACACACAAAATACACCAAAATAAAAGAAAATTGAAGCCGTGGTGGCCTAGTGGTTTGACCTATCGCCTCTCAAGCAGAGGGTCGTGGGTTCGAACCCCGGCTCGCACCTCTGAGTTTTTCGAAATT
Organism: Choristoneura fumiferana; assembly: GCF_025370935.1. NCBI lineage: Eukaryota > Metazoa > Arthropoda > Insecta > Lepidoptera > Tortricidae > Choristoneura > Choristoneura fumiferana. The sequence goes on from NC_133495.1 coordinate 14,989,366, forward strand.
CATGTGCGGAATTACATTTGAAATTTACCACGAGCTTTGCGGTGAAGGAAAACATCGTGAGGAAACCTGCACAAACCTGCGAAGCGATTCAATGGTGCGTGCGAAGGTCCCAATCCGCACTGGGCCCGCGTGGGAACTATGGCCCAAGCCCTCTTGTTCTGAGAGGAGGCCTGTGCCCAGCAGTGGGACGTATATAGGCTGGGATGATGATGAAAAGAAAATTAAAACTAACTTATGCTAAGTCGAAAAAACTATTACAAATATCACCCAGATCGCTACTATTGGGCAGATTGTCCGTAAAAGCCAGCTGCTGGCAACGTTTCCTCGTATGTCAATGCCAATACCAATACGTTTATAGTATAATTAATTAATTAAGATAATTAAATAGAATACTTTACCTAGATAAACCCCAATATTTTACGGATAAGTTCGTTTCAAGCGAGTTGCATCGTCGGCCGAGTACCCGGGTAGACTGAAGGATAAAGTATAATAATTTGGATTGTATTTTTAATCTACTTTTACAATCAATATCACGATCAGTCCTGTTAAGTGCTATAATCATTAAATCATTTGAAATTCGGAGAACATTATCAAATATAAATTTAGGTAGGTAAGCGAGTTAAATGTGTTGAACGCAAAAGTCCACTACTACTTTTACTTATATAGGTACTGTTTACCTATACCAGGGTTTCTCAAAGTGGGGTACGCGAACCCCTAGGGGTTCGCTATTCGACGGTAGGGGGTTCGCGACAAGGTTTACGTGATGGTGGCTGCAAGACTGGCAAGATGATTAAGATTGGTTTTTGGAGTATTTTTTATTTCAACTCCAAATTTGTTACTTATTTGTTTGTTATTTGTTTCAGTTTGTATTTTCGTTGGCAAGACGATTCTTAGATTCTTACCTGTATTTGCTACCTTTTATTGAAATAAATAATATACATTATATTATCATGATGATTGAAATAAAAATAAACTTAGTTTCTCCAACAGCCAGTTTTATTACTTTCTTTGGGGGGGGGGAGGTAGGGGTTCGCTGTCGTCTAGAAACTTTAACAGGGGTACGTGGAGCCATAAGTTTGAGAAACCCTGACCTATACGCATCGCGCTTTTAAGCTTGTTGCTTGTTCATATTTACGGTTATTGTTCTTCTTTTGAGTATTTCTGTTTACCTCTTTACCGCACGTAATTTTAACTGTTATGCTACGTACGCACTATGCGGTTAGCTGCTCGGTTTTAGCGTGCCTTCCCTCTTCAAAATATCGCTTGTGAAAGAGACGGCGCGCTCAAACCGCACGTTTAGCCGCATAGTGCGTATGTAGCCTTTGCTTATCGTCTTCTTAATAAAATTGTCTTCTCTTAACTAGGTTAGCTGGAAGAGTTCCCTTTTTAAGGATAAGCTCGCCTTTGCTTGCTCTCCTTTCTGTGTATACGTATACATTTGTATTTCTTTGTATTTTATTTTCATGTGCAAGTAGTTTACATACATACGTACCTATTTTTACAAGCCAAACTTCAAGATTGAAAATCGTCACAACTTAAAAAAAAACTCGTATCTGAAAATGTATAATTTTTCTGAATGCACTTTATGACCATTACGTCAAGGTTCAATTTTGCTGATGTATTTATTTGAGATACGAGATTTTTTCAAAGTAGTGACAAAATGTTTCCGTGACGATATTGTTTTTCCATCGTATGTTGTCGGATTAGTTCGTATTTAAATCTTGCTTTCTAATAGTTTCAGTAAATTTTAGTAAGTTCAATTTGTCCAACCAGTATAAAAAAAACTACTAAAATAAAGCTGCTTTACTCGCTGATTCCGAACAATGTCCGCCCTAGCAACGTAATACCCTCGTAATTTAACTCAGATTTATTTTTAGGTTTCCGGAGCCAAAATGGCAAAAACGAAACCCTTATAGTTTCGCCATGTCTGTCTGTCTGTCCGATTAAAATCGAGCGCCCCCCCCTCTAAAATCTCAACCGGTGGGGGGGTGGGGGGAAATTTGAAAAAAATCAGGATGGTAGTAAGTAAATAAGTATATCAAACTTTCAAGGAAAACTATAGCGGTTAAGTTTGCTTGAGAATTATTAGTAGTTTAAGAGTAAATAGCCGCCTAAGATATAAAATATACCTAAACTATGGAAGATTCCGTATAAAACACGAAATCCTTAGAAAAATATGACTTAATTTTTTCGTAATGGCTACGGAAACCTATTTCGGGCGCGTCCGACACGCTGTTGGCCGGTTTTTTATATATCTATATTTCTAACGAGACCGAAGTCGAGGGTTAAGGTTAGTTCGAGGTATAAATGTAACCCAAATGGTCTAGTAATCTAGCTGGAATTCCATTAAAAGTGCCGTTAACATCGGCGTTGTAAAATAAAACTATCAATCGCAGTATACTTTTATGTTTATGACGAAACCGCACAGCCCACGGTACCCTAAAATTAGGTGCGTTACGTGCTAGGCAAACTATTATACATAACGTAGATACAATCATACATACATATGTATGTAACTTTCTTTGAAAACTTCCGCGTTATAAGTATATCGCGTAACAAATATTGCATGATAATATGCGGTATAATAAATGGTCGACCTAAAAAAGATCAGGTAGGACGAGGTAGACGGTAGGTTTTTGACATTACTAGAACAATGGCCGTTGGAGCCAAAACGTCACGTTCTCGAGTGGAGACCGCGGGTCGGCAAGTGCAGCGTAGGACGTCCACCAACGAAATGGACGGAGGACCTGGTTAAAGCCGCGGGTTTACGGTGGATGCAAGCCTCTGCCAACCAAAGCACCTGGAGGTCTATGGGGGAGGGCTATGTCCAACGGTGGACGTCCTACGGCTGAGATGATGATGATGATAAGATCAATTGAAGCCGTGATGGTACCGCGGTACACTGGTGAGGTGGTGGTGTGTATATTTTCAGGTGTGCCGCAATTACTGCAAAGTGTATGCTGCATTGAAATCATGAATAGCTATTATAATGTAATGTACCTATAGCTTTTGGGGTTTCGTACCTAAAGATGTCAACTAGACCCAACCCAAATAAGCCTCCGCTGTCCGACTCGCACTTGTCTATTTTTTACGTGCCGTGAAACTTTGATGAACGAAAAGTATATAGGTATGCCGTTAAAACGAAAAGGTTGAAAACGCCTGGTCTACCGGCTTGACAAGCAGAGGATCTTGGCCCAAGCCCCCTCGTTCTGAGAGGAGGCATGTGCCCAACAGTGGGATGGGACGTATATAGGCTGGGATGATGATGATGAATCAATTGACATAGGTATATACGTACCTACGTAACAACACGCATAAATTATGTATGGCAATAGCGAACAGTGGCATACACCAAGTTGCTTATATTTAGGTATTATAATTTATAAATTCTATAATCAAAAATTTATTTACAAATTTGACAGCCGATTTGAAGTTGGCGCAACCCGCAACTCACACATTTGTCAACTTAGCTAACTAACTGTTTATTGATTTCGAGGAAACTCAATAACAAACTATTTCACAGCTAATTAAAGATTAATCTGGGTTTCAAAACCAAAATAGCGTTTAGCCAAACTAAAATAGGTACCTAGACACAAACGGAACGGAAAAAGTTAATAAATAATAATTAACAACACAAGTTAGAGTCGTGATTGGAAAATTTATTAGTTTGTTGTAACAACAACCCGATAAAATTGTTTTGTATTAACAAAATATAATACACTATTGCTCAATCTCACTCACCAGAAATAGAACAAAACAACAACAATATATAACACAGGGCATGGCCTTCACTCTATTACTCTTGATATTATTTATTTATATTAATTACATCATATAAATCAAAATTAAACTCACCTAATTTACTTTTTAATAGTGATTTAAAAACATAACCTAAATGTTTTCATTTCATTCCTCAATTCGAGACGCTTTCATACGGCAACGCCTCGAAGTTGGAGTCAAAGAGTTATTACTGTGTGGGATCTAGAAAGCATTTCTTTGTAATTAAGAATCGTTAATCATCCCGTGAGGTTAACCGCTTTCTTTGATCCGGTTAAGAGTGAACCATCGTACTGCTGAGGTTTTTGCCCGAATTTAATGTAATACTTTCCCTAATGTTCTAAGCTTTCGTTGCCGGATTTAGAGGCCAGGAGGTTTACTCGTCGGAATTTGAAAAAAAAATCCGAAGGTTCTATTGTGGGGGCCCCCTTTTATGGAGGCCCCGTGGCTGTAGCTGTAGCCCCGGTTGCCCTCCCCTAAATCTATGATGACAATACAAAAATCTAAGAGTGACATCCTGGTCCAGCCAGGATCGTCTCCGTAGGACAGAACTCCTCAACGGTTAATGGCATATACCTACTTGTGGTACGGAAATGTAGCTTGGATGACAATCAACAAAAAGTACAGTCATTTCTGACTGTAATTTACAAAAACTTATTTTATGCAAATATATCTGTGCCCGCAAGCGCCTCTAGCGGATCGTTTGCGATGTTCGTGTTTCCATACAAATTGAGATTTTAACGCGAACGCGATCGAGACGTATTTTGTAACCGAAAACTTACACTAAGGGCACTGGCCCGATAACTTATTGCAGCTCACTTAAATTGCATTTAAGGTTCATTAGACATGGTTCCGTGTGATTACAACTTAATAAAAACAGACAGTTACTTTACGAATAAGTGCGATTCGAAAGCGGATATCAAAACACCCGCTCTCGAATGTCACTTATTTATTCGAAACTGTTGATTACGAGATTATAATTCGCATTTTATTCCCACCATTGTGGTCAAAAGTAAAATTGCTTTTAAGAATCCTTATAATCTTATATATATACCTTTGAGTCGTTCTTGTATATTTGTTTATTTCGGGAAACTCGGAAACGGATCTAACGATTTCGATAAAATTTGCTAGGTCATGTCATTTGGTTTCTAGGGGCGAACATTAATTGATCTAGCTTGGTCTCATTTCTGGGAAAACGCGTGTATTGATGTTTTAGCCCGAGCTAAGCTCGGTCGCCCAGGTATAAATATAAAAGTAGGTTTGCTTATTTGTTTAGCTTTCAAGTCTTAACTATTTTTACCTACTTATCTTGATAAGTCTTTATTCCAATATTTTTATAAGTAATGAACAACTTATAAAAGTTGAAAACCTCCGACATTAAGGTGATAATATTTGTTCTTGGCCCTCTGGGTTGAGGCAGAATATCAGTGTTTTGCTCCTATGAGCAATGTTGACCGCTGAGCCATGGCCCTTTTGCACTACTGCAGCGCACACAAACAATTGAAAATGTTAGGGCTGTTCTTTTTTTTCTAATTTATGCAGTAGCAAATAAACGTTTTATCTATCTAGCTATCTCTATCTATTATCATTTCAAAGTCCAGTATCCCAAAAACTGCTGAACCCATTTTCATCAAACTAAGCTAAGAACTACCGCAACAAAACTAGCTGTCACGTAAAAAAACTGCATCGAAATCGCTCCATCCATTTGGGAGCTACGATGGCACAAACAGATAGAGAGACATTGGCATCAACATAACAGTCGTTTTGCGCCGGGGATTAAAAACAAATTTTCTCGAGGGCGCCCCATTGAAATTCACCGGCGACGATCGCATACAAGAGCTAGGTCTTTATGAGTACAGTTAACTGCATTAACATCTGCCACAGCGGAGCGTGCAAAAATATCTGACACTCTACCGGCCCTAGAAGTAGAGTCGAAGTAGAGTCGTATCAAATACTTATAATTATGCACGTTTTGTTATGTCAGACTTGGTGCTAGCTATGGCCTGCATTGATTATACTTAGTTTTTTTTGCATTAGAAAGAAGGTAAGCGATAACCTGAAAGGCAGGACATGAAGGACAGGACATAAAATTATTGTACATCTATATATTCAATTTAATAATTGTATATAGGAACTCATGTTTGACAAATAAATTATCTTTATCTTTATCTTTATTTATATGCATTTGGTATCATAAGTAATAGTTAATGTTTTCTTAAAAACGTTTTGCAATAAAAAGACTCGTCAAGATTGTTTACCCTTTTTCTAATGCTAAAAAAACGAAGTATAGGCAGCAGCGCTAGTGCTGGTGGCGCCCTGCTGCGGCGCGAACTACCAACCGCCTACCCTAGAATCAACCCAAATGCACGCCAAGGATTGACACCATCACAAATCGTACCTTGGATGAGCAAGAGAAACCGGAGTGACAGGACTCCACCTCCCTTGGATCTTCAGCTGATACCGACTCATCTTCCTTGCTATCTTTAACGATAACATACAACTCGTCGATACGGTTCTTCAGTACTTTGATTTCAGCTTTCAACCTCCTTCTATCCACCGCCACTTCTTCCAATGCAGCCAACTTATCAGAAAACTGGGTGACAACCTTCTTTAGTTCTTCAACATCGTTAGTTAAAACGTCAAATTTAGTTACAATATTAGTTTGGTCCACGGCAAGTTTCTCGATTTGATCTTGAAGGCCTTTATAAGACCCTTCTACGTGTGTATCACTCATTTTGTCCGCGATTTGGGCATTATAATACCTATTTAATTTTACTACAAAATTGTGTGTAGGTTTTTGACGACTAAATGACGTTTGTTGTTAAGGTTTTTTATTTTTATATGTTGACGGCCAGTGCGTTATTATTGTTTAAAAAGTTTGGGAATTCAAAGAGGTTTATGAAATTGATGTGGCTTAGTCTCTACTTCTCACTAAGACTTCTCATGATTATAATAGTACCTAGACCTACTTAGTCATATAGGCTTTTCTATGGCTTGGATTTTTTCCGAGACTTGTATGACGAATCATGCCAGTTGCATTACATTGCGAGGCCGTAAAGCCAACAAGGCAACATGCACGATAATATGTTCCTGAAGGTCGAAACTGGGCGTAGCAGTGACTAAAATGAAACTTATAACCCCTACACACGCGTTTTTTTCCAATCTGAACTCTGACAACCTCTCCGTCTGTCTGTATCGATCTTAGCCAAAACCACTGACTTCTCCTCGAGCCCTACCCTCCAAAATCAAGGGGTTGTGAGTACACTACACACTTCAGTAGGGTGTAGACCCATCTCATTTTTTTTTATCGTTTTCTTGACGTCGGAAAATGCTTGGCGTTGTTTGTGCAGCAGGGCTGCTACGAAACTCGAAGTTCGTGTCGTGCGGTCCCTCTGACACTTATACTATTTAATACGAGAGCGAGAGGGACGGTACGATACGAACTTCGAGTTTCGTAGTAGCCCTGCTGATTTTTGCAATAATATATCTGTGAAAAGCCTAGCCTAGTGCGTTCCCTAAAGCAGAGGGTCAGTGGGTTCCAGTGGTGGGTCTGAGCTTGTACCACGAAGTTTTTCGGGATTTATACGCGACATTACATTTGAAATTTACAATGAGCTTTAAATACGGTGACGGAAAACATCATGAGAAATTCCGCACACACCTGCAAATAAATAATTGATATGTTTGAAGTTCCCAATGCGCACTGGGCCCGCGTGGGAACCACAGCTCGTGCCCTCTCATGCTGAGAGGAGGCCTGTGCTCTATCAGTGAGGCAAAGATTTGTGAAAATCCCACTCGAAAGTAACTTGATTTTTCACATGCGTATTTTTCCATTTTCTATAGGTAACGTTATGATATATTTTTTTCTTTATTTATTCAAGATATTTTAATAGCTTAATAATTATTATGTCGCTCATTATTTTTCTTATTTCTTTAATTCTAATTTCGTTCAGCAGTTTCGGCGTGGTTGACTATCAACAAACGTCAAAACTTAAAACTATCACACTTATTAAAAAGTTTTTCAAGACGCGACACGCAAAAAGTGTAGGTATTCATAAGAGCCGAGCGAAATCAATTGAAACCCACCGAGACGTAATTGCGCTCACAAAAAAGCGAGTTTCCAAAAGGCGGGCTGAGAAAAACGCTTACTTTCTTCAGTGAAAACAGAGCAAGAAACAATGCGGGCCAAGTCACGAGAGAATGTTCCTAAAGCCAAGCTTAAGCCGAGTTTGGACTTGCAAGAAAAATCGTGCAAGTTGCATTAAACTCCAATTCAATAGAATCTGACAATCCTGTAGACACTTCCAGCCTACTAATATAAACACCGGGCTGCCTAAGGCTTTTTGATGTGACTATTATTCTTTTTTGATTCCTTTTAGATGATAAATGCAACAACAGGGACATATATAATCAAGTGTGCCCACGATAGGGTGTCTTAAATGTGTAGAAAATTGACAGATTCTATTGAATTGTACTTTACACTGCGGCGTTCGATTGACCACTACAAACTCGTGGGCTTTACGGCCTCGCAATGTAATGCAACTTGCACGATTTTTCTTGCAAATCAAAACTCGGCTTTTTTACTTGGCTTATGAGTTGTAAATTTTATTCAATTGAAAAACAAGAGAATGAACTAAAACAATACCGTTGCTCACCCGCGACCATCGATAGCTACGTTTATGCAAGATATGTGTGTGTATGCAGTTCCTCCAGCTCCACACTGTAAGAATTATACACGGTTTCGAACTCAAGCAGACACACATTTTTCAGAACAATGTTGTGTTGCTCTGAAGATGAGCTCTGGTTGAGTTCCAAACGCGTCATGTAGTGTAAGTAACTCTTCGGCTCGCTTTTTATATACTTTATATAGGCTTAGGATAATTCCTGTTTATACATTATACATACATAGAGATTCTGGAAAGTGATCAGAATCAACTCTACACAGCTCAGTTAAAAGTCAAAAACCGTTTTCAAGTGAAACATATTTGTTTGTTAGGTATTTTGATGAATACCTACATTTAATAAATTGTTACCAGTCCGCGAACTGCGGATAAAAAACTAAAAACGAAAGGACACTAATCTCACTAATTATTGCTACGAAGTATAATAGCCGATAATTAAACATATACACGACCAGATGGCCTAGTGGTTAGAGAACCTGACTACGAAGCTTGAGGTCCCGGGTTCAATTCCCGTGTCGGGGCAGATATTTGTATGAAAAATACGAATGTTTGTTCTCGGGTCTTGGGTGTTTAATATGTATTTAAGTATGTATCTATATCTATATAATTATATTTATCCGTTGCTTAGTACCCATAACACAAGCTTTTCTAAGCTTACTTTGGGACTAGGTCAATTGGTGTGAATTGTCTCGTGATTTTTATTTATTTATTTATTTATATACCTACATAGTGCATAATGAATCTCAATGGGAATACAACGGCGCCCGATAATGACAATCAATTATTGTAATAAATGAGTGACATTTTCATATGTATTAATATGGAGCCAAAGCAGATCAAATGTCAAAATCAAAAAATAGGTGAAGCTAACTGAGAGAGCACGATATATACGAACTCTTCCGAGAAAATATGATGGAAAACCTTTACACACAACATCTATCTTTGGATCATGTCTCCAGTATTGCCCCGTATTCATAACCACCGCTTTATCTTCCAACTTGGGCCACCAAAAGAAGAGTTCCTCGCATAACCACAGGCCTAATTATGAGTTATTTATTCTCAGTGCGTTGTCCGCGGCGCGCGCGCACCGTAATTACTAATTTACGTCAGTTTTGACATTTCAAATGTAAAAACACTTACGTTATGTAAAACAAACGTGTAGATACATATGATTATTTAGGTTCTGCGTACTGCACATGGTGAAACGAAATTTATAGAGAAGTTACATAATAATCATCTTCCCAGCCTATTTACGTCCCACAGATGGGCACAGGCTTCCTCTCTGAATGAGAGGGCTTGGGCCGTAGTTCCAACGCGGGCCCAGTGCGGATTGGCAACTTCACACACACAGTGTGTGCAGGTTTCCTCACGATGTTTTCCTTCACCGTAAAGCTTGTGGTAATTCAAATGTAATTTAGCACATGAATTTCGAAAACCTCAGAGGTGCGGGCCGGGGTTTGAACCCACGAACCTCTGCTTGAGAGGCGATATAATAGGTCAAACCACTAGGCCACACGGCTTCTTCTTCATAATAACATGTAGGTAACATTTATGCGAATTAAAGCTCATTCATAATATAATATACATACTTAATTGAAAATGCGTGTAACTACTTATTGCACTCACAGACGATGCGAATAACAAAGTAGCATCGTTTCATTATAGTATTTTATGCAACAGTTGTATAGGGTTCAAAAAAGCTGAGTGGCGTGAGCGCTAAAGCTCACATCGTAAGAAAAAACGCCACGAGCTCTTTTTGACTTACTTATACAACGTTGCATAGGTACAATACGTTTCAAACCTTCGGATTGGGTACAGTCCAGTTCATAAACGTGTGACGTTTTGCTCACAAGTTTATGAACTCGACTGTACCTTATTATTAATTAAAATATACAAAATTAGAGAAAAAGTAAACTGTAAATGTTTTCATACTTTAGTAAAAAGTATCGCAACCGCAAAGAGAAGGTAAACAACAATAAACAAGTAAGAAATATGAAAATGTAAAAATTTGTCTAAGTTAAATTTTGTTTTTGATTAACGTTTACTTGCCAAATTAATACTTAAATGTTGGCAGGCTATGGCTAGGCTACAGATTTCTGTATCGTAATGACCATTACGATACAGCCGTGTTCATAATAGAATCCAATGTCGTAATGCTGGTCATTACCTATGGTTTTTGAACGCATAATTGAGAATTTACTAAGTATATGGGTGTAGATAAAATATGTAACTGGCTGCACCTTAGCCTGTCCGAATGTACGAATTAAGAAAAAAAAAGTAATTAAGTGGTTGCAGACGTTGAAGTATCGTTTTAGCAAAATTACGATACAGGGCTGTTATGGGGAATAGACAATATAGACATTTCCAGAATCTTGCTAATGATATGCTACTTATTATATTACTGTTCGTGATTTAGTAAATCACAGATTACAGTACCTATAGGAGTAGAAAAAAACATAAATAAAAATCTTTATCTCTGCTCGGATATATACAACGATTGTCTCTGCTAAAGATTAGCCCAACAGTTAATGTAACCGCATCTAACTTCCACTTTACACAAAGTACACGAAACCTATACTATATTTGTAAACATACCTCTGTTGCAGCAGAGCTAATGCACTAACAATACCCACTTTTCCAAAAGGCCGTAAGTCTACACGGTATGATATTTGACATATGGCGTTTTAGTAATGTTGAATATATTGCCCCTAATTCGATGTTATTGTAAATTATGAGCATATTACCCAATCAAAATTGTTGATTCGGCTTTGCGGGACTGCCGGTATTTGGACATCGTAAAGTAGGACCAGTAAATAAATAAGTATGTAATTATTGTATTCTATCTGTCTGTTGCCAGCAATTCCGTCCGCGCAGAATTCATTTTCGCCATCCCGCGGGAACTATGCAATTTTCCGGGATAAAAACTATCCTATGTCCTTCCCCGGGTCTCAAATTATCTATACTTTATACCGAATTGCATATTGCAAAACAAAAAGACTTACAAACTATCGCATGTATAATATTAGTGCAATGGAATAATTGTCCCGTGAAGCCGGTTTGTGAAGCCGTGGTGGCCTAGTGGTTTGACCTATCGCCTCTCAAGCAGAGGGTCGTGGGTTCATACCCCGGCTTGCACCTCTGAGTTTTTCGAAATTCACATGCGGAATTACATTTTAAATTTACCACGAGCTTTACGGTTAAGGAAAACATCGTAAGGAAACCTGCACAAACGTGCGAAGCAATTCAATGGTGCGTGTGAAGTTCCCAAACCGCACTGGGCCCGCGTGGGAACTATGGCCCAAGCCCTCTTGTTCTGAGAGGAGACCTGAGCCCAGCAGTGGGACGTATAGGCTGGGATGGGGAGATGGGATAATTGTCCAACAGTGGACGTCCTGCGGTTAATAATGCTGCTGATGATGAGAGAACATTCTTCTATGTTCTGCGGATTCCGATGCGTTCCCCTGACCTCGAACCCGTTGCAACTGCAGCCAGCACAGATTTAAACCGAGTTAAGTGGGGTCACTTATTTATAACCCACTGGGGGTGACCGTGCGTATGTAGATGTAGATATACGTATGTGTATGCATCGTGTCTAGACGCGGGCTGCAGGGCTACTACGAAACTCGAAGTTCGTATCGTACCGTCCCTCTCGCTCTCGTATTAAATAGTATAGTGTCAAAGGGACCGCACGACACGAACTTCGAGTTTCGAGTTTCGTAGTAGCCCTGCTGGTGTCGTTTGGAGCTTGAATCGAGTAAGTCATCCCAGCCTATATACGTCCCACTGCAGGGCACAGGCCTCCTCTCGGAATGAGAGGGCTTGGGCAGTAGTTCCCACGCGGGCCCAGTGCGGATTGGGAACTTCACACACACCGTTGAATTGCTTCGCAGGTTTGTTGTGCAGGTTTCCTCACGATGTTTTCCTTCACCGTAAAGCTCGTGGAAAATTTCAAATGTAATTTCGCACATGAATTCCGAAAAACTCAGAGGTGCGAGCCGGGGTTTGAACCCACGATCCTCTGCTTCAGAGGCCATAGCCCATAGGTCAAACCACTCGGCCACCACGGCTCGAGTAAGTACTAAGATAAATTAGCCAGAATCCTTATTAACTACAAAATATAAGAGACAAAGATTAAGCATTGCCATACAGCGTGGTAATGCTGCCAGCCTTCTGGGCACCTTACCACCTGGCAGTGATTTTGGGCAACTTTTTTATTTATAATCTTAGTTTGTTTGTAGGCTACGCCTCGTTTCATAAACCCACACTGGTGTTTTAAGGACCCCTATGACGATACAGTTGCATAAAATACTATAGCCACAATGTGAGTTTGCGTAGAACATCCCAAGCTCTCTGATCACATTATTATCCTCTAGTTCTGAGTGAGATATAAATACCCAGTGGGATAAAGTCCAAAGATATCCGTAGATATCGCAGGAAGTGCCCAGTATGCGCAAGATCTGAATACTGCTAGTGATACAGTTCGTTGCTCCTCCAACAAAACAAAGAGTCTTTGTACTCGTATGTGTATCCTCTTCCGGGCACTCAAGAAAATCCTGCTGAGAGGCAACTTTTGGGCGAGTTATTAAAAAGCGGTCAAGCGGGAATCGGACTGGCATCGCCAGAGTTCCGTGTTAATATGTACAATAAAATAAGCTATACGTGCTATAACTTAGGTTAACTAACAGAAAAAGAAAAGGTCATTTCCAAATTCACTATCGCGAAAACGACAGAAATTATGATTGGTTTTTTGGAATCTTTTTGTATTTTTAATTTCAATTCCAAATTTTTACTTTTACGGTCATCCCGTAAAACCTAAATTGAAAATACAAACTGAAATATAGATGCACAGAAAAACCAGAAAAATAAGACCATCACTGGGAATCGAACCCAGGTCCTCGGTATTCCGTACCGCGTGCTATACCGCTACACCACTGATGGCCGCCAATCTTAATTTGATTGCTTAGTAACGATATCTCTTGTCCGGGTGAGCGGTTAGTTCCAATGGAGTGCCGAAAAAGTTTATCGATGAGGGCTACGGCATAGATGTCGCTAGCGTCACTGCTTAAGTGGCTAAATAAGAAACAAACAAGCTGAGATATGAGGTGCATAGGGGAAATTCGTGTCGGTACCGTTGACCATCAGTGGTGTAGCGGTATAGCACGCGGTACGGAATACCGAGGACCTGGGTTCGATTCCCAGTGATGGTCTTATTTTTCTGGTTTTTCTGTGCATCTATATTTCAGTTTGTATTTTCGACAGAAATTATGTTTACCAAATATAGCTAAGACCTACCGTAAAAAAAAAACAGGTAAAAAATCCGCGTCAAAATCACTCCATACAGTTGAGAGCTATGATGTCAGACAGACAGATATTATAATGTTTTAAATTTTCGTGATTTTTCTCTCCAAGTTAAAGAATTAGCTATTCATAGAAGAAACGCTGCCAGATCTTCGGGACCTAGCCTAAGGGTTTATTGTTATTTTATTCTATGTAGGTATTTTAAGTGTAGGATAGTTTCATGTACCTAAGTGAATAGTTTTAATTTATGTTTGTCTGATAAAATATTAATTAACCTATCAAAGAGACTCAGAGATACCACAGGAGACCGAAGAGCTGGCAGTTTCCTCGCTCAACGCATCAGTCTTGCGATCCAGCGGGGAAATGCTGCCAGCATCTTTGGTACCATGCCGCAGGGTCCATTTTTAGATTTATTGAATACCTTTTATTGTGAATATTAAAATAATAATATACTTGTTAAATATCAAATACTGGGACCACACAAGCGTACCGTGATAAGTCCCGTATCTATTTGTTATTTAGCTATCAGACAAATTGACGTCAATAACTTACGACACCCCTACGACGACCCTAACGTTAAGTCAATAAGGTATTAAATATTATCTCTTTGTCGTCAACTGTACATTATTTAAATGGGTCAGTATGTCATGAGGTACTATGGAAGCTATTATAATTATCTAACTAATTATCCGGTAGAGTCAGGCACGCTACGAGAGATTGTGTAGCAAGACTGGGGGATTCGAAAGCGAAATTCCGTACCGTCGCGTCTTTACAATTGACAATACTACGCATATTATACAAGGTTTCAAATAAATAACTGATAACCAGAAAGTAGTTTGGTCAGAATAGAGAGTAGAATCGATTACACTATGTTTTGAATTAGGTTGTGTTTGTGAACATGAAACTACCGTGAGACTCACTCATATTAAATATAATGACCCGGATAACTCACGTTTTAAATCGAGTTTAGCTCGACATGTTTCGGGCTAATCCGTAGCCCTTGAGTGCGCGTGTTGCAGCAGCCGCTGAGTCGCGTTGCTCCGAAGACGAAGGGCTACGGATTAGCCCGAAACATGTCGAGCTAAACTCGATTTAAGACGTGAGTTATCCGGATCATTATATTTAATATGAGGTTGTGTTTGTGTTCTTAAATTCCTCTTTTATTGTGCCCAGTCTAAGTTACGACTGCAACAGGCGCCAAAATGTTTTAGCAAGCGTCAATGAGCGACTTTCTTTTAAAAACGTCAAGCGCAACTGAAAAATAAAAAATTGGGTGTAGAGTTAGCAATGAATCAGAATTACTGACTTCTAAAATAATGAAGGTATTCACAAATAAATTAAATCAACTAACTTAAAATGAAAATATATTTTTGGGGTGTCTGAAGTTTTCAGTTATTTAATTAACACCTCGTATACTTAAGAGGGTGAATATTTGAAGGTTTTGATTGGTCGGTTAAACGTCATTAGAGAGAGAGAGAGATTTATATACACCTACCTATTCGACAAGTGCCAGTGGATCACAATTTGCAACACAACATCAATTAAAAAAAAACACCTCTACGCCTCGCCGCGCGTTTCACAATTTTGAAATAAGAATTCCGATTCGATTTTGTTTTCAATACGGAGTTTTATTTAAGATCATGAACTGACAACACGTAGGCTGAATGCGTAGGATCGTGATCATGAAAGTAACTGTTAAAAAAATGATATTTTTACGAAACTAAATAATTACGACATAATTTTTGTCGAAAAGCGAGCAAACGTTTTTAGTGCTTTAGAATCACGGAAAAATATAGACACCTACCTACTATCAATAATACTGGTAAAGCAAACTTCTAACCACTCCACTCAACGTTGCTGGCCGGCGATAACTGTTGATAAGGATAACAAAACGAAACAAAACTGTCAATTATTTTAACTGTTTTCCGTCAAACCTGTGATGTAGAGACACCAAAACTTTTCAGTGGTGTCATGTGAGATTGA
The DNA here is from genome assembly GCF_025370935.1 of Choristoneura fumiferana. NCBI lineage: Eukaryota > Metazoa > Arthropoda > Insecta > Lepidoptera > Tortricidae > Choristoneura > Choristoneura fumiferana. The sequence continues at coordinate 15,005,106 of NC_133495.1, forward strand.
GATTAAATAATCTAACCTAGAATGAGAAGTTTTTAGGGTTCCGTACCTCAAAAGGAAAAAACGGAACCCTTATAGGATCACTTTTTGTCCGTCTGTCTGTCAGTCAAGACCCTTTTTCTCGGGAACGCGTAGAGGTATCATGCTGAAATTTATATCAAATACTGAGGTCTACTGTCCCTTGGAGCTGTAAAAAAATCAAACTTCTAAGCCAACGCAATCAAAAGATGCAGCTGTTTATGCTGCAAATTTCCGCAAATTTACGAAACTCGCAAGGGAATCAAAACCTACAGGGTACTTCCCGTGAACTCAGAATCTTGAAATTTGGTATGAAGGTAGCTATTATAACACAACCAACTAGAAAGTCTGAAAAGCTTGATTTTTTATGTATGTCTGTAAATATCAATGCCCAATATAATCTGACCCCACACACACATACTGGATATCCTAAATCAGTCGGAAAAAGCGAGAAATATCTTCAAGACACGATTCCCGTTTACTTACATACGATGATGTGTACGGAACCCTCGGTGCGCGAGTCCGACTCGCACTTGCCCGGTTTTTTTGCGTAAAAAAACAGTAAAGTAATACAAAAGAACCAACTTCGTAATGACAATGACAGCCAAACCACTTTAGGATACAACCGGCGTGTTCATCGTATGTTGTTTAAAGTTAAAACAACAAGGATAAAATTAACACTTATTATTGCATAAGGTTAATGACCTAGATAAAGTTGAAAGTGGTATCTACCATGTAATTATAAAGCTGTGTGTAGGTAATCGCTTTGAAGAAAACATTAACACATAGTTAAGGCCTTATCAAATTAAAGTAAGTAATAACAAGGCGTTTTTAAATTAAACCGGAATATAAATAAATTTTATGGCAATGTTTGAGTTCAGTCCTAGTTTCATTGAATACCGCTTCCCCAGTATCATATAATTCAGTAATTATTATATCATAGAGGTGCACCACGAAAGGTTTTTTTGAAAAAAATCCCACAGGATAGCGAACTGGCCTGACTTTCATTCTTTCACAAGGGCGAAGCCGCGGGCACAATCTAGTTCCACATAAAAAGATTCATTTCACCCAGCAACAATAAATCTATAATAAGCCTTCCAAATCCCGCTGACTAAGCGTAAAGCGTATTCCTTTTATAAACAGCCGAGCGTTGAACTCTCGCGCACGTCACCCGCTCGTTTAGATCCATCGAATGTTGACCTTGCCAATATGGCCGCTGTCGTCTAGCCTTAACGGTGTTTTCGAAAAAAAAGTTGGGTGTTCCTCAGGGGGCAGTGTTGGGTCAACTGTTGTATTGTGCGTAGAGCAACTACCTCATTTATCGGGGTTGTGTTTGAATTATCAAACAGACTAATTTTAATGCCAGAAGACTAGACGATAGTACGCGGCCCCGTTGTATTTTGTGATTGCCATAATATGACTTTTTTTTTTTTTTATTCAACTGGATGGCAAACGAGCAAGTGGGTCTCCTGATGATAAGAGATCACCACCGCCCATAGACACCTGCAACACCAGGGGGATTGCAGATGCGTTGCCAACCTAGAGGCCTAAGATGGGATACCTCAAGTGCCAGTCCAAGTAAGCAAGTAAGGCAAGTAGTTGCGTATGACAATAAAAAAAATATTAGCTCTTTAGAAATTCAAAGGAATAAGAATGCAATTTATTACGTTAATACAGAATTTTAGGCAGTAATGCAATTCCGACTCTCATATGGTCAGTTTTCAATTTCTTTTCTTTTAAGTTGAAGGTTTACAACTGTATATCCGAAATTAGATTGGAAATACCATTTCAAACTCAAACTCACTACATTTATTGACATTAAAAAACACATACACATTTACGACTTTAGACTATAAATCATCGGGAATGTGAGCCTTGAATGTTATTCTAAAGTTTCTTGTGTTGACAGATTTATACCTAACTAAACCAATGAAACTATAAGCACTTAAATACAACACAGGAATAGAACCACTCGGTTTTTAGTTGCTGTATAAGGTGCTAGATAATCAGTCAATTATCAATATCCAAAGGACCAATTAAAACCAAAAATTATATAAATTTCGTACTTTAAAATTTTTGTTCTCAACTATCCTAGCAGTGGCGGATTTATCCTTGGTGGACCCGGGTCTAAGGCGGCCAGATATTAGGGGCGGCAAATTGAGACATAAAAAGTCACTATGATGATAACGAACGAGAAAGGGGCAGATGATACTAAATACATGGCCCCAGGCCAGTCAAGACTGCGAATCCGCCACTGCATGGTAGTTTTCATTTACGCTGCCCCCCAGTGGCGTAGCTAGGTAACCTAGGGCCCTGGGGCAAATGAAAAAATGGGGCACACTGCTATCAAAACTGGTAAGGTTTTTTGAAGTAAAATCATTATATATACAAATACTTTAAAAATGCTAAGCAACTTTATCATCAGCTATAAAGCAGAATTTCGAGGGCCCCCTGAGCTTGAGGGCCCGGGCACTGCCCCGCCTAGCCCCTTGGTAGCTACGCCACTGCGTGCCCCCATTAAAAATTAAAATAATATAGGTATTCTTTATTCAGCAAAAACACAACAATCATTACAGGATCTGTACAATATTAACGTGAATATCAATGTAGGTTATTACTATTTAAGTAGTTCTTTAGGTATTGTTTTACTATTCCATGTGTTTAGAGCAATTAAATTGAGATTTTGAGATTTTACAGGTACCGTGTCACTCTCAATCCTGTGGGAATGGCAAGTAACCAGTGAGTGCGAACCGCCACATGATGTATTATTAAAACCCATATCCAGTCCATTAGGTCAGTGTATTTTGAGATTCATTAAATATTCAACGCGGCCAAAAACCAAAAACATTAGGGTACAGATGAAGGTTCCATTTCCGTTGAGTTCCAAATTAGTTGTGACAGACAGATCTACAGAGCTGGCCCGAGGGTAGAGTCCACAAAACACAGAAATACGAATTTTAAATACATCGTTCACATATTGATTACACACATAGTACACAATTAAAAATGGTAGTAGGTACGTGCTTGAAAGAGGCAGTACATTTTTTTAGCGGTAACGGCAAGATTTTTCCGGGCAAAATCTTAATTTGATTGCTTAATAACGATATCTCTTGCCCGGTGAGTGGTTAGTTCCGATGGAGCGCCGAAAAGTTTCTCGATGGGCTACGGCATAGATGTCGCTAGTGTCGCTGCTTAAGTGGCTAAATAAGAAACAACACAAGCTGAGACATGAGGTGCATAGGAGAAATTCGTGTCTGTATCGTTGTCCAACGGTGGTGTAGCGGAGCACACGGCACGGAATGCCGAGGACCTGGGTTCGATTCCCAGCGCTGGTCTTATTTTTCTGGTTTTTCTGTGCATCTATATTTCAGTTTGTATTTTCGATATAGGTTTTACGGGATGACCGTAAAGGTAACAAAAAATTTGGAATTGAAATAAAAAATACAAAAAGATTCCAAAAAACCAATAAAAAATGTGTAATTTTTGAGTCAAAATTTGGATGTAAAAAAACACCATTTAATCAAAAGGTAGTATTCATCCATAATTTTTAGATGGCCAAAATTCACACAAAAATGTATTTCTACAAAAACACCTATCTGCTTAAAGAAAAATACATAGATACTTCGTTGAGTTTCTTTCCAGGTTCATCTCAACAAAGCTTTTCCCTAAAGTGGGGCTTTTAATGAAGTCATATTAGGAGATTCACTTCGGAATGAGAGTTAATAAGCTGGAAACTCGTGTATCTATATTAATAATTTCGTACCGGTCTACGGTAGACTCGAACGAAGTGCACATCAAATTGAAGAGCGTAAAAAAATAGTCAATCGATCACAACTGTAGGCGGAAAATTCGGATTATCGAGTAGTTTTTCAATATAAACTTGAAATAAATTAGTATATAATGGCGTTGCGAAGTTAAACATGTCAAAGTCATCACATCAAAGTGGGCGTTAGTGTCACGTCATCCACGTGTTCCAGGTGTACAGGTTCGTATTACGTTTCTCCATTGGATCTCTTAAAGCCCCACAACACGGTACGATTCGTCGATTTTTTCATCAATCGATCGTACAGACGAATCGTACCGTATATGGGTGATTATTAGACAGAGACATCATAGTTATTTGAGCAAATAAGTTTAGGAGAAATATCTTACGTGAAATACATTCGTATAACGTAGGTTAGCTGTGAAAAGTACGTTTGTGAAATATTAGCTGGGAATATAAGTCAGTTTTTCGTAGTACGACAGTCTTTACACTGGCAAAAAATTTGTTTTCAGACATATTATTATTGAGTCTACAATTTTACCCGAGCGAAGCCGGGTTTTCATCTAGTGTATAATATATTTCATGTACGCGTGCTTGTTAGAGTATAAACCGAATAAAGAATACACTTAGGTACCTATATTAATTTTGACTTTAAGTATGAGCCGTAACGTACCTACTTACCTAAAAGCCAAAAGATGCAAGAAACAAAAATGGGAATGTTCTTAGTTTATTAGCCTCCACGTGCCAAATAAAGTTGTTGAATGCCAAAGTATGAAATTGCAACGGCTTTAAGTTTTCGACTGGTTTGTCTTGACTCGCTGCCAAATCAGGCGGTGACCATCGAGAAAGGTTACTCCATATAGGGCATTTTAAATCAACACGAAATAATCGTGCAAGTTACATTACATTTCGGGCTGTGAAGCTAACGGGTTAAAAGTAGTAGATTGGACGCCGCAATGTAAAGCGAACTGCGCGATTCTTTGATGATTATGTAAAGGGTTTTAGGGTTTTGGTACCGTAAACTGCTTCAACTTTGCCTTCTGGCCCCAACATTGCCTGAGTTGATTTAGAGTCGATAACTTAGGACTCTTATAGTTTTTAAACTTTTATCTACACGGGAATTATTATTACGGGGAGACAAAAGTTTAAAAACCTAAAGGGTGCTAAGTTATCGACTATAAATCTAATCAGGCAATGTTGGGGCTAGAGGGCAAAGTTGAAGCAGTTTACGGTACACGTTATCTATGGTTAATTTTTGTGCCACTACGGAAAACTTTTATACCACACTACTTGTAAGTAAAGCTATAAATAAAATCCAGCAATGAAATTGAAATTCCGGGAATATGCAAAAATACCCGTGGGGAAAGTGGGGATTTGCCATTGCCCGTGGATTTCCAAAAATTACACCGTTGATCCATTGAAAGTTGCACCAAAAACAGCCGGGCTTTCGTTTCTAATCGTAGCGGTTGAAATCTTGGTATTTTATCACGATTCCCTGGGAATATTGGGATAAAACGTACTCGTATCCTATGTGTTAGTCCAGATAGGTACCCGCTATATGTATACAAAATTTCATACAAATCCGTCCAGCCGTTTTTTAGCATAAAAGTAGAAATAAG
>NC_133495.1:15010602-15080634 GCF_025370935.1 Choristoneura fumiferana
GCATAATAATCATCTTCCAGCCTATTTACGTCCACAGAGGGATGCATACAATACGTTTTAACTCAAAGAAACAAACTCAAACTCACAACATTTATTGACAAGAAAAACACACTACATCACAACAAAAACACAGTATAAACATGAATAGGAGAAAGAGACCGGGTACAGTCGAGTTCATAAACATTGTGAGAAAAAATGCCCAAAATATCTGAACACGCTTCTAAGAAAGTTAACAAGAAAGAAAAAAAGAAAACAATTTATTTATAACAGCAATGACACATAATTAGTAAAAATAACAATAAGAAATGTTGCCGCTATAAAAAGGTCCCGGCTCAGCATATCGCTGGTTGAAAACCAGCACTGGTCTAGAATAGAGTCGTGTTCAGATATTTTAGATAAAATTTTTGCTCACAAGTTTATTAACGCGACTGAACCTACTTGTTAATTAAAATACAAAATTAGAGAAAAAGTAAACTTAAATGTTTTCATACTTTAGTAAAAAGTATGGCAAACGCAAAGAGACGGTAAACAACAATAAACAAATGAGAAACATGAAAATGTAAAAATTTGTCTAAGTTAAATTTTGTTTTTGATTAACGTTTACTTGCCAAATTAATACTTAAATGTTGGCAGGCTATGGCTAGGCTACAGATTTCTGTATCGGAATGACCATTACGATACAGCCGTGTTCATAATAGAATCCTATGGTTTTTGAACGCATAATTGAGAATTTACTAAGTATATGGGTGTAGATAAAATATGTAACTGGCTGCACCTTAGCCTGTCCGAATGTACGAATTAAGAAAAAAAAAGAAGTAAGTAAGTGGTTGCAGACGTTGAAGTATCGTTTTAGCAAAATTACGATACAGGGCTGTTATGGGGAATAGACAATATAGACATTTCCAGAATCTTGCTAATGATATGCTACTTATTATATTACTGTTCGTGATTTAGTAAATCACAGATTACAGTACCTATAGGAGTAGAAAAAAACATAAATAAAAATCTTTATCTCTGCTCGGATATACAACGATTGTCTCTGCTAAAGATTAGCCCAACAGTTAATGTAACCGCATCTAACTTCCACCTTACACAAAGTACACGAAACCTATACTATATTTGTAAACATACCTCTGTTGCAGCAGAGCTAATGCACTAACAATACCCACTTTTCCAAAAGGCCGTAAGTCTACATGGTATGATATTTGACATATGGCGTTTTAGTTTTGAATATATTGCCCCTAATTCGATGTTATTGTAAATTATGAGCATATTACCCAATCAAAGTTGTTGATTCGGCTTTGCAGGACTGCCGGTATTTGGACATCGTAAAGTTGGACCAGTAAATAAATAAGTATGTAATTATTGTATTCTATCTGTCTGTTGCCAGCAATTCCGTCCGCGCAGGATTCGTTTATCGTTATCCCGCGGGAACTATGCAATTTTCCGGGATAAAAACTATCCTATGTCCTTCCCCGGGTCTCAAATTATCTATACTGTATACCGAATTGCATATTGCAAAACAAACAGACTTACAAACTATCGCATTTATAATATTAGTGCAATGGAATAATTGTCCCGTGAAGCCGGTTAGTGAAGCCGTGGTGGCCTAGTGGTTTGACCTATCGCCTCTCAAGCAGAGGGTCGTGGGTTCATACCCCGGCTTGCACCTCTGAGTTTTTCGAAATTCACATGCGGAATTACATTTTAAATTTACCACGAGCTTTACGGTTAAGGAAAACATCGTAAGGAAACCTGCACAAACGTGCGAAGCAATTCAATGGTGCGTGTGAAGTTCCCAAACCGCACTGGGCCCGCGTGGGAACTATGGCCCAAGCCCTCTTGTTCTGAGAGGAGACCTGAGCCCAGCAGTGGGACGTATAGGCTGGGATGGGGAGATGGGATAATTGTCCAACAGTGGACGTCCTGCGGTTAATAATGCTGATGATGATGAGAGAACATTCTTCTATGTTCTGCGGATTCCGATGCGTTCCCCTGACCTCGAACCCGTTGCAACTGCAGCCAGCACAGATTTAAACCGAGTTAAGTGGGGTCACTTATTTATAACCCACTGGGGGTGACCGTGCGTATGTAGATGTAGATATACGTATGTGTATGCATCGTGTCTAGACGCGGGCTGCAGGGCTACTACGAAACTCGAAGTTCGTATCGTACCGTCCCTCTCGCTCTCGTATTAAATAGTATAGTGTCAAAGGGACCGCACGACACGAACTTCGAGTTTCGAGTTTCGTAGTAGCCCTGCTGGTGTCGTTTGGAGCTTGAATCGAGTAAGTCATCCCAGCCTATATACGTCCCACTGCAGGGCACAGGCCTCCTCTCGGAATGAGAGGGCTTGGGCAGTAGTTCCCACGCGGGCCCAGTGCGGATTGGGAACTTCACACACACCGTTGAATTGCTTCGCAGGTTTGTTGTGCAGGTTTCCTCACGATGTTTTCCTTCACCGTAAAGCTCGTGGAAAATTTCAAATGTAATTTCGCACATGAATTCCGAAAAACTCAGAGGTGCGAGCCGGGGTTTGAACCCACGATCCTCTGCTTCAGAGGCCATAGCCCATAGGTCAAACCACTCGGCCACCACGGCTCGAGTAAGTACTAAGATAAATTAGCCAGAATCCTTATTAACTACAAAATATAAGAGACAAAGATTAAGCATTGCCATACAGCGTGGTAATGCTGCCAGCCTTCTGGGCACCTTACCACCTGGCAGTGATTTTGGGCAACTTTTTTATTTATAATTTTAGTTTGTTTGTAAGCTACGCCTCATTCATAAACCCACACTCGTGTTTTAAGGGCCCCTATTACGATACAGTTGCATAAGATACTATAGCCACACTGTGAGTTTGCGTAGAACATCCCAAGCCCTCTGATCACATTATTATCCTCTAGTTCTGAGTGAGATATAAATACCCAGTGGGATAAAGTCCAAAGATATCCGTAGATATCGCAGGAAGTGCCCAGTATGCGCAAGATCTGAATACTGCTAGTGATACAGTTCGTTGCTCCTCCAACAAAACAAAGAGTCTTTGTACTCGTATGTGTATCCTCTTCCGGGCACTCAAGAAAATCCTGCTGAGAGACAACTTTTGGGCGAGTTATTAAAAAGCGGTCAAGCGGGAATCGGACTGGCATCGCCAGAGTTCCGTGTTAATATGTACAATAAAATAAGCTATAACGTGCTATAACTTAGGTTAACTAACAGAAAAAGAAAAGGTCATTTCCAAATTCACTATCGCGAAAACGACAGAAATTATGTTTAACAAATATAACTAAGAACTACCGTAAAAAAACTCGCCTTCAGGTAAAAAATCCGCGTCAAAATCACTCCATACAGTTGAGAGCTATGATGTCAGACAGACAGATATTATAATGTTTTAAATTTTCGTGATTTTTCTCTCCAAGTTAAAGAATTAGCTATTCATAGAAGAAACGCTGCCAGATCTTCGGGACCTAGCCTAAGGGTTTATTGTTATTTTATTCTATGTAGGTATTTTAAGTGTAGGATAGTTTCATGTACCTAAGTGAATAGTTTTAATTTATGTTTGTCTGATAAAATATTAATTAACCTATCAAAGAGACTCAGAGATACCACAGGAGACCGAAGAGCTGGCAGTTTCCTCGCTCAACGCATCAGTCTTGCGATCCAGCGGGGAAATGCTGCCAGCATCTTTGGTACCATGCCGCAGGGTCCATTTTTAGATTTATTGAACACCTTTTATTGTGAATATTAAAATAATAGTATACTTGTTAAAAAAAACCTGTTAAATATCAAATACGGGGACCACACAAGCGTACCGTGATAAGTCCCGTATCTATTTGTTATTTAGCTATCAGACAAATTGACGTCAATAACTTACGACACCCCCACGACGACCCTAACGTTAAGTCAATAAGGTATTAAATATTATCTCTTTGTCGTCAACTGTACATTATTTAAATGGGTCAGTATGTCATGAGGTACTATGGAAGCTACTTAATTATAATTATCTAATTATCCGGCAGAGTCAGACATGCACGAGAAATGTGAAGACTGGGGGATTCGAAAGCGAAATTCCGTACCGTCGCGTCTTTACAATTGACAATACTACGCATATTATACAAGGTTTCAAATAAATAACTGATAACCAGAAAGTAGTTTGGTCAGAATAGAGAGTAGAATCGATTACACTATGTTTTGAATTAGGTTGTGTTTGTGAACATGAAACTACCGTGAGACTCACTCATATTAAATATAATGACCCGGATAACTCACGTCTTAAATCGAGTTTAGCTCGACATGTTTCGGGCTAATCCGTAGCCCTTGAGTGCGCGTGTTGCAGCAGCCGCTGAGTCGCGTTGCTCCGAAGACGAAGGGCTACGGATTAGCCCGAAACATGTCGAGCTAAACTCGATTTAAGACGTGAGTTATCCGGATCATTATATTTAATATGAGGTTGTGTTTGTGTTCTTAAATTCCTCTTTTATTGTGCCCAGTCTAAGTTACGACTGCAACAGGCGCCAAAATGTTTTAGCAAGCGTCAATGAGCGACTTTCTTTTAAAAACGTCAAGCGCAACTGAAAAATAAAAAAATTGGGTGTAGAGTTAGCAATGAATCAGAATTACTGACTTCTAAAATAATGAAGGTATTCACAAATAAATTAAATCAACTAACTTAAAATGAAAATATATTTTTGGGGTGTCTGAAGTTTTCAGTTATTTAATTTGAATATTTGAAGGTTTTGATTGGTCAGTTAAACGTCATTAGAGAGAGAGAGAGATTTATATACACCTACCTATTCGACAAGTGCCAGTGGATCACAATTTGCAACACAAAATCAATTAAAAAAAAAACACCTCTACGCCTCGCCGCGCGTTTCACAATTTTGAAATAAGAATTCCGATTCGATTTTGTTTTCAATACGGAGTTTTATTTAAGATCATGAACTGACAACACGTAGGCTGAATGCGTAGGATCGTGATCATGAAAGTAACTGTTAAAAAAAAATATTTTTACGAAACTAAATAATTACGACATGATTTTTGTCGAAATGCAAGCAAACGTTTTTAGTGCTTTAGAATTACGGAAAAATATAGACACCTACCTACTATCAATAATACTGGTAAAGCAAACTTCTAACCACTCCACTCAACGTTGCTGGCCGGCGATAACTGTTGATAAGGATAACAAAACGAAACAAAACTGTCAATTATTTTAACTGTTTTCCGTCAAACCTGTGATGTAGAGACACCAAAACTTTTCAGTGGTGTCATGTGAGATTGAGATTAAATAATCTAACCTAGAATGAGAAGTTTTTAGGGTTCCGTACCTCAAAAGGAAAAAACGGAACCCTTATAGGATCACTTTTTGTCCGTCTGTCTGTCAGTCAAGACCCTTTTTCTCGGGAACTCGTAGAGGTATCATGCCGAAATTTATATCAAATACTGAGGTCTACTGTCCCTTGGAGCTGTAAAAAAATCAAACTTCTAAGCCAACGCAATCAAAAGATGCAGCTGTTTATGCTGCAAATTTCCGCAAATTTACGAAACTCGCAAGGGAATCAAAACCTACAGGGTACTTCCCGTGAACTCAGAATCTTGAAATTTGGTATGAAGGTAGCTATTATAACACAACCAACTAGAAAGTCTGAAAAGCTTGATTTTTTTATGTCTGTCTGTAAATATCAATGCCCAATATTATCTGACCCCACACACATACTGGATATCCTAAATCAGTCGGAAAAAGCGAGAAATATCTTCAAGACACGATTCCCGTTTACTTACATACCTATAGATGTGTACCTGTACGGAACCCTCGGTGCGCGAGTCCGACTCGCACTTGTCCGGTTTTTTTGCGTAAAAAAACAGTAAAGTAATACAAAAGAACCAACTTCGTAATGACAATGACAGAAAACCACTTTAGGATACAACCGGCGTGTTCATCGTATGTTGTTTAAAGTTAAAACAACAAGGATAAAATTAACACTTATTATTGCATAAGGTTAATGACCTAGATAAAGTTGAAAGTGCTATCTACCATGTAATTATAAAGCTGTGTGTAGGTAATCGCTTTGAAGAAAACATTAACAATAAGTTAAGGCCTTATCAAATTAAAGTAAGTAATAACAAGGCGTTTTTAAATTAAACCGGAATATAAATAAATTTTATGGCAATGTTTGAGTTCAGTCCTAGTTTCATTGAATACCGCTCCCCCAGTATCATATAATTCAGTAATTATTATATCATAGAGGTGCACCACGAAAGGTTTTTTTGAAAAAAATCCCACAGGATAGCGAACTGGCCTGATTTTCATTCTTTCACAAGGGCGAAGCCGCGGGCACAATCTAGTTCCACATAAAAAGATTCATTTCACCCAGCAACAATAAATCTATAATAAGCCTTCCAAATCCCGCTGACTAAGCGTAAAGCGTATTCCTTTTATAAACAGCCGAGCGTTGAACTCTCGCGCACGTCACCCGCTCGTTTAGATCCATCGAATGTTGACCTTGCCAATATGGCCGCTGTCGTCTAGCCTTAACGGTGTTTTCGAAAAAAAAGTTGGGTGTTCCTCAGGGGGCAGTGTTGGGTCAACTGTTGTATTGTGCGTAGAGCAACTACCTCATTTATCGGGGTTGTGTTTGAATTATCAAACAGACTAATTTTAATGCCAGAAGACTAGACGATAGTACGCGGCCCCGTTGTATTTTGTGATTGCCATAATATGACTTTAATTTTTTTTATTCAACTGGATGGCAAACGAGCAAGTGGGTCTCCTGATGATAAGAGATCACCACCGCCCATAGACACCTGCAACACCAGGGGGATTGCAGATGCGTTGCCAACCTAGAGGCCTAAGATGGGATACCTCAAGTGCCAGTCCAAGTAAGCAAGTAAGGCAAGTAGTTGCGTATGACAATAATAAAAATATTAGCTCTTTAGAAATTCAAAGGAATAAGAATGCAATTTATTACGTTAATACAGAATTTTAGCAGTAATGCAATTCCGACTCTCATATGGCCAGTTTTCAATTTCTTTTCTTTTAAGTTGAAGGTTTACAACTGTATATCCGAAATTAGATTGGAAATACCATTTCAAACTCAAACTCACTACATTTATTGACATTAAAAAACACATACACATTTACGACTTTAGACTATAAATCATCGGGAATGTGAGCCTTGAATGTTATTCTAAAGTTTCTTGTGTTGACAGATTTATACCTAACTAAACCAATGAAACTATAAGCACTTAAATACAACACAGGAATAGAACCACTCGGTTTTTAGTTACTGTATAAGGTGCTAGATAATCAGTCAATTATCAATATCCAAAGGACCAATTAAAACCAAAAATTTTTGTTCTCAACTATCCTTTTTGTTCTCATTTATCCTAGGTGGCGGGGTCTAAGGCGGCCAGATATTAGGGGCGGCAAATTGAGACATAAAAAGTCACTATGATGATAACGAACGAGAAAGGGGCAGATGATACTAAATACATGGCCCCAGGCCAGTCAAGACTGCGAATCCGCCACTGCATGGTAGTTTTCATTTACGCTGCCCCCCAGTGGCGTAGCTAGGTAACCTAGGGCCCTGGGGCAAATAAAAAAATGGGGCACACTGCTATCAAAACTGGTAAGGTTTTTTGAAGTAAAATCATTATATATACAAATACTTTAAAAATGCTAAGCAACTTTATCATCAGCTATAAAGCAGAATTTCGAGGGCCCCCTGAGCTTGAGGGCCCCGGGGCACTGCCCCGCCTAGCCCCTTGGTAGCTACGCCACTGCGTGCCCCCATTAAAAATTAAAATAATATAGGTATTCTTTATTCAGCAAAAACACAACAATCATTACAGGATCTGTACAATATTAACGTGAATATCAATGTAGGTTATTACTATTTAAGTAGTTCTTTAGGTATTGTTTTACTATTCCATGTGTTTAGAGCAATTAAATTGAGATTTTGAGATTTTACAGGTACCGTGTCACTCTCAATCCTGTGGGAATGGCAAGTAACCAGTGAGTGCGAACCGCCACATGATGTATTATTAAAACCCATATCCAGTCCATTAGGTCAGTGTATTTTGAGATTCATTAAATATTCAACGCGGCCAAAAACCAAAAACATTAGGGTACAGATGAAGGTTCCATTTCCGTTGAGTTCCAAATTAGTTGTGACAGACAGATCTACAGAGCTGGCCCGAGGGTAGAGTCCACAAAACACAGAAATACGAATTTTAAATACATCGTTCACATATTGATTACACACATAGTACACAATTAAAAATGGTAGTAGGTACGTGCTTGAAAGGGGCGGTACATTTTTTTAGCGGTAACGGCAAGATTTTTTCCGGGCAAAATCTTAATTTGATTGCTTAATAACGATATCTCTTGCCCGGGTGAGTGGTTAGTTCCGATGGAGCGCCGAAAAGTTTCTCGATGAGGGCTACGGCATAGATGTCGCTAGTGTCGCTGCTTAAGTGGCTAAATAAGAAACAACACAAGCTGAGATATGAGGTGCATAGGAGAAATTCGTGTCTGTATCGTTGTCCAGCGGTGGTGTAGCGGAGCACACGGCACGGAATGCCGAGGACCTGGGTTCGATTCCCAGCGCTGGTCTTATTTTTCTGGTTTTTCTGTGCATCTATATTTCAGTTTGTATTTTCGATATAGGTTTTACGGGATGACCGTAAAGGTAACAAAAAATACAAAAAGATTCCAAAAAACCAATAAAAAATGTGTAATTTTTGAGTCAAACTTTGGATGTAAAAAAACACCATTTAATCAAAAGGTAGTATTCATCCATAATTTTTAGATGGCCAAAATTCACACAAAAAATGTATTTCTACAAAAACACCTATCTGCTTAAAGAAAAATACATTGTTGAGTTTCTTTCCAGGTTCATCTCAACAAAGCTTTTCCCTAAAGTGGGGCTTTTAATGAAGTCATATTAGGAGATTCACTTCGGAATGAGAGTTAATAAGCTGGAAACTCGTGTATGTATAATATATTTCATATACGCGTGCTTGTTAGAGTATAAATCGAATAAAGAATACACTTATATTAATTTTGACTTTAAGTATGAGCCGTAACGTACTTACCTAAAAGCCAAAAGATGCAAGAAACAAAAATGGGAATGTTCTTAGTTTATTAGCCTCCACGTGCCAAATAAAGTTGTTGAATGCCAAAGTATGAAATTGCAACGGCTTTAAGTTTTCGACTGGTTTGTCTTGACTCGCTGCCAAATCAGGCGGTGACCATCGAGAAAGGTTACTCCATATAGGGCATTTTAAATCAACACGAAATAATTGTGCAAGTTACATTACATTTCGGGCTGTGAAGCTAACGGGTTAAAAGTAGTAGATTGGACGCCGCAATGTAAAGCGAACTGCGCGATTCCTTGATGATTATGTAAAGGGTTTTAGGGTTTTGGTACCGTAAACTGCTTCAACTTTGCCTTCTGGCCCCAACATTGCCTGAGTTGATTTAGAGTCGATAACTTAGGACTCTTATAGTTTTTAAACTTTTATCTACACGGGAATTATTATTACGGGGAGACAAAAGTTTAAAAACCTAAAGGGTGCTAAGTTATCGACTATAAATCTAATCAGGCAATGTTGGGGCTAGAGGGCAAAGTTGAAGCAGTTTACGGTACACGTTATCTATGGTTAATTTTTGTGCCACTACGAAAAACTTTTATACCACACTACTTGTAAGTAAAGCTATAAATAAAATCCAGCAATGAAATTGAAATTCCGGGAATATGCAAAAATACCCGTGGGGAAAGTGGGGATTTGCCATTGCCCGTGGATTTCCAAAAATTACACCGTTGATCCACTGAAAGTTGCACCAAAAACAGCCGGGCTTTCGTTTCTAATCGTAGCGGTTGAAATCTTGGTATTTTATCACGATTCCCTGGGAATATTGGGATAAAACGTACTCGTATCCTATGTGTTAGTCCAGATAGGTACCCGCTATATGTATACAAAATTTCATACAAATCCGTCCAGCCGTTTTAGCATGAAAGTAGAAATAAGCAACCTGAGATACGTATGCATAGGAAAAATTCGTGTCTAGATTCCTGTCCAGCAGTGGTGTAGGGGTTATAGCACGCAGCACGGAATGCTGAGGACCTGGGTTCGATTCCCAGTGCTGGTCTCTTTTTCTGGTTTTTCTGTGCATCCGTCTCTCGTCTATGTCTCAGTTTGTATTTTCGATAGTGAGAAACACATAGGAACTCACAAACTTTCGCATTTATAATACACTCATCAATAGTCCCTAGGGATATTTTTTACCTACCCTATATCGTCGGCATTACGCAAAACACAGTCTAGTCTCTAGTAGTCTATTAGTAAGAAGTGATTTTGATTGTAAGACAATCCAAATGGATTTAATACCCACATAGAAACAAAAACTAAAGTAGTCTATGGTCATAACGGATTGATAAAAGACGCGTAGGTGTGGGTCGATGGCCATCGATAATGCATTTGTTACCGATTTGTTAAGCCTCGCCGGATGGAGTTTGATTTGTACTTACATCGAAGTATTTGGTTTTTATTTTGGTGTTCTTCACTAAACAATTTAATAGTATATTTTTTATCGAGGGACTAAAATAAGCCATTAAGTATAATAATATATACCCGACGTGGTGAGAAAAAATAGTCAATTATCGTTTATGATTTACGCTCTACAACAATTTCAAAGTTTTTTCCAACCAGACACAGATATAACATAATCGCATCGGCGAAATGGTCCATACACAACCTGGAATAAATAAAATGGCTAAGAACGTAAAATTTTCGTCATGAAATTGGTCCACACACAAACTTATTTTATGTCAAAAACTAAGCAAGTACTGGCTGTTTGAGTTTATCTAAGTCACATGTAAACTAAAAAAAAAAAACTTTTCCTCCTTGGGACTAAAGTACTCACTTTACCCCCGCCTCTTGATCTTAAGGCTATATGACCTACTTTTAGAGCATGAGAACTGAAAATTTAATAATATCACCATCATCATCAGCCGAAAGACGTCCACTGCTGAACAAAGGCCTCCCCTTAGAACGCCACAATGAACGACAACTCGCCACTTGCATCCACAATTCTCACGATGTCGTAAACTTCCACGTGACGTGACGCCGTGACAGTTTTCAGCACGGTGTGACGTCACAAGCCACTCCCCAAACTCAGATTTTTTGTTTGATTATTATTATTTAAAAGCGTGTAGAGGTGTCCCACTGCTGGGCAAAGGCCTCCCATGTCCTCCACTCGACCCGGTCTTGGGCGATCACTGACCAGCTGCGAAGAAAGGCGTCCAGATCATCCCGCCAGAAGTAAATTAAAATACGCGTCCGTTCCGGTTCCGACCAATATGTTCTGACGGACTACACAGAATAATATCGTCACTGCTTTAAAAATATCTCGTATCTAAAATCAATATGTCAACAAAATTGAACCTTGACTTAATGTTTATAAAGTTCAATCAGAAAAATTATCTATTTTGAGGTACGAGTTTTTTTTTACGACATATATTTTTGGACGGTTATAAAGAGTTTTTGAACAATGATTTTAATGCCGCAGATCCGTAACCTGATAAATATCAAATTAAACACCAGATTAAGTTAAATCTAATTACTGAATGATGGGAACATGCCCGTTAACGCTACGGTAACTTAACCACATCAATAGAAAACAATGAGTTTGTCGGGTTTATCCGTTAGTTTTGAGTTGAAATTTGGTGTCCAGTCCCGTTGCCACTGCGTTGGGATACTCTTTTCATTGAGTAATCTGTCTGTATATTGTTAATTACGTTTTAGGGGCTTTTTTTTTATTCGCATAGAGTAAGATCCACGGAACTAATTGATCGAGCAAGACTAAGCGCCGTATTAATAGTAGATTGTTCAACAAGGGACTAAAACAAACGAGATATTCAGCCACCCGAGCAGAGCGTTGGTGGCTATAGTTCGAGTGTCATTATGGTTGTTTAGTCTCGCGTTAAACACTACTTTTCACTTTGAATGCGAGGAAAAAACAACGTTCTGTTCAAAATTACAATATTGCTTTTTAAAAACGTACGCTCGTCTAATGGACATCTGTTCAAAATTGAAATAGCAAAAAATTGAATACTCGGTCTCGGATACTCATAATACTTTCTTTTCTTTTATTGTTTTTGAAGTGATGCTTTAAATGCTTGCATATTTAGCCAACATTTTCCAAATTGAAAACTATTTTAAAACTGATTGGATTAAGCGTAATAAAATGAACTAATCTCATTAATTCACATTTTTTATTATTAATTGATTAGGTACAACTTGCCACCCGGTTGTAGATCAAATCGATTAAATTTATTAAAAAAATGTATGGTAGAGTTTAGGATTCACCATCGTTAATTAAAATTAAATTTTACATGGACTTGCGGAAAATCTACTTAATTGAGGTTAGTTATTTTAGAACTATAATAAAATTACTGTGTGTCCTATTGAGAAATACTATGACTCAATGTAATAACCTACTCTGAAATGCGGTTAAGCGATCCGTGCCAATTCTAGCATTATTTCGTAGGCATTCAAATTATCCTGCATGGCTTCACAAACCCATACAAATACAATATGAACTTCGAAGGTCGGTTGTACACAGGTTTGTCATCTTTTTAGGGTTCCTACTTACATAAAAAGGAAAAATAACTTTTAATCACTCGCGTATCTGTCTGTTTGTCACATCTAATTTGCTCCGAAACTAATTGCCACGCACCACGGTGAAATTTAAAATCAGGCCCATTCATTCTCTATTTTAATATCATTTAAGAATTTGAATTGTAAGCAGCCGTTACGCTGCCCAAACTTTGCAAGCTTTCCTTCAAACCGTAGTTTTTAAATTTAACGTAAGCTCAGTGCTGCTGCTGAAGGCTAAGTACGACACCAGAGGTAAGAGTTAACAGTGATTCCGGAGGAGCTGAAAACTTCGAGCCAGCGGTGCCCGTTACCGACGCCCTAAGATCCTGCCCTGCAGCAGGCGAGGAGTTCTCAGGTGAGAGCTTTCTACAGTGGCTATTCTTTCGCGTGCTTTTTTTTTATTTCATTTATTAATTTGTCGCGGGACGCCATATTTTGCTTCCGGCACGTTCCTTCACCATCCCGACTTTCCTCTCGTTGCTCTTTCGAAATTCCTATACAGTCCACTTCCCCTTTCTCGCACATTTTTTGGCATTTTTTGGTTTTTATGGCAACGAAGTATGAACGAAGTGCAAAATTCGAACTTTTTCTCTTGCCATCCTGCTAACGCATATGTTATTTAATACGGGAGTGAGAGGGTCGGTACGATACGAACTTCGATTTTCTAATTTGGTAGTAGTCCCATGTGTCATTAGCCCATATTATATAAAAGGGCTGGGGGTGGCAACCCTAGTAGTACAGGAGGGCTACTACGAAACTCGAAACACGAAGTTCGTGTCGTACCGTCCCTCTCGCTCTCGTATTAAATAGTATAAGTGTCAGAGGGACCGCACGACACGAACTTCGAGTTTAGAGTTTCGTAGTAGGTAGTCCTGCTGAGCGGAACTACTGACCATTTTTTAGCATGTAAGCGAGGTGTAAGCACAGAATATGTAATAGTACAAGTAGTGTAAGCAACAAAAATCTACGTGCAACGTGCAACCAACAGCTTGTTAAGTATCTGTTGTCTTAAAAAAAAACTGAATTCCCGTCGTCATTTTGTAAATCAGGTAAATGGCACTTTTATGGGTATAGCTCTTAAAAGAAACGTGGCTTATCGCAGAGGGGTGAAAATTACTAAAAACCAGACAAGTGTGAGTGAGGGTTCCGTATATTTCTGAACATTATCCTATTCCGTGTTGAAATGGACAGGTGAACTAACTCATCCATGTACCAGGGTGGAGCCTTTGTGCTACTAATGTCATGTTGACATCCCATACTTTTGTCAAGGAATGCCGTAAAATTGATTATTAAGAGGTTCCTGGTTATGCATCAGTTTGTTCGACTTGTATATTACAAATGTACCTACCAACATAATAAAACTAGGAAAACGAGAACATTGTTTTCATAGTGCAGATTTCTTGAAACTTAGTTTTCTCAGAACTGCTAGTAAACGGCAAAAGTTTTAAGTAGAACTGGTTTCGACACAGACTTTGGATTTTTGTGGTTTGTACAGGATAAAGTACTACATATAAAAATCTAACACAGATGTAGTAAGTAACTACCTAAAGAATTTACAAGGTAAATGTCGCATTTTAATAGTATTTAGGTACCTATAGCATATTATAGGTAGATTCTTTGGTTTACAAACTGTTAAAAAAATGTCATACATGACAACAGACTGTTGGGTGTGAGGTGTTACCTACTATTGCCTACTATTTAATGAAATAAAGCTCGAATGACTCAGTTCTTAAATCGAGTTTAGCTCGACATGTTTCGGGCTAATTCGTAGACCTTCATCAAGGAGCAACATGTCGCGCTAAAGATTTAAAGCGTGAGTTATCCAGATTTATTTCATTAAACATGAGTGAGTCTCACACCCGGAGTCTCAGACTATGAAGTGCAAAATCCGAACTTCGTATCTTGCCGTCCCGCTCACGCTAATATTATTTAATACGAGAGTGAGAGGGACGGCACGACATGAACTTCGATATTCGAATTTGAAGCAGTGTACAAACTTCTTAGTTAACGCAATAAAAAGATACAAAGGTAAACGGTACCATACAAATTGCTATCTATAACCAAAGTTCTTGCTATAACCCAACAATAGCTTATTAGGGCACTTACGCGGGTGTCCTAGAAACTTGAAGTTTGGTAACTCTTATACCCTCATTAGCTCCAGTAGCCATCGAACAGCCGTTTTGTTATTTGACTCTAAATAATAAAGTTATGATTAATGGATATGAAAATATCACTCGTTTTAGGGTTCCGGAGCCAAAATGGCAAAAACGGAACCCTTATAATTTCGCCATGTCTGTCTATCTCTGTCTGTCTGTCTGTCTGTCTGCTAGAAAGCTGTAATTTTGCACGGGTATATATGTAAACTATGCCGACAAAATGGTACAATAAAAAATTCAAAATTTTTTTTTTATTGTACCTCCCATAGACGTAAAGTGGGGGGTTTTTTTTCTCATCCAACCTTGTAGTGTGGGGTATTGTTGGATAGGTCTTTTAAAACCATTAGGAGGTTGCTAAAACAATTTTTCGATTCAGTGATGTGTCTTAATGCTCGGTGTGAAAAGTTGTATGAGCCACTCGGGAGCAAAATTATTTTCATCTTGGGCGTTAACACTTGAATCCTTCATTACGCTCAGGATTCTATTGAAGAATCCTTCGCTACATTCTGCATTCAATGTACGCCCTCGCCGTAAATACACCATTTTGCTCCCTTGTGACACAAATAACTATTAGGGTACCTCCCAAAGACTTTCTTTTTTTTCTCATCCAATCCTATAGTGTGGGGTATAGGGGGATTCAGTGATGTGTTTGCAAAATATTCAACTTTGAAGTGAAAAATTTAATTAAAATCGAGCGCCCCCCCCCCCCTTTAAATCTAAACCGGTGGGTAGAAATATTTTAAAAAATTCAGGATGGTAGTAAGTATACCAAACTTACAAGGAAAACTATAATGGTTAAGTTTGCTTGAGAATTATTAGTAGTTTATGAGTAAATAGCAGCCTAAGGTATAAAATATAGGTACTTCAACTTCGAATATTCCGTACAAAATACGAAATCCTTAGAAAAATATTACTTAATTTTTTCGTAATGGCTACGGGACCCTATTTCGGGCGTGTCCAACGCGCTCTTGGCCGGTTTTTTTGTTTAAACAACGTATCACAAAATGTATTGTAAGTAAAGATATCTACTTATTCTACTTAAGTAAATAGGTAATGATCAGGTTGTATCAGCTGGGCTAATACGAAACTCGAAGTTCGTATCGTACCGTCCCTCTCGCTCTCGTATTAAATAGTATAAGTGTCAGAGGGACCGCACGACACGAACTTCGAGTTTCGTAGTAGCCCTGCAGTCTCTGACATACTTATTATACCTAACTACACAGGTAGGTAGGTATATCAACATCAGATTAGGATTCTTTTCAAGTGTATTAACACGTCAATACCGTGTTGGTGTAGATAGCGACTTTCTACCCATATTATTACTGAAACAGGTAGGTATGAATGTTTCCTTATGTTACTATGGTCACAATTTCTAAAAAAAAACTGATTAGTTCAGTTGCCTCGTTCTAGATCAACTAGGTAGTAGATCAAGGAAATCGTGAGAGCAGCTGACAAATCTTTGTAAAAACATAACCCTCCTTTTTGTCTTTCGCCGCACTCGGGTAAATATAAGCTGTTGCTTGCAGCTTTGTCTGCGTCCAGAGGAAACTACAATTTCCCAGCAAAAAGGAGCCCGTATATTATGTAATAAGTAAGGTAGTTAATTGTAGTGTTAGTAAAATATTTTGAGAGTCTGTTCAATTAAATAATGTATTTCGAAAGATAATCCTAAGCAAACAAATAAAAATTAACTCTTTATTTGTATTAGTAAGTAGATAGACTATAGATTAAAAACAAAATAAATTATAACTGAATGAGATCAGTGATTTAAAATATTTCACGTCTGACGTCATTAATAAACTCTCCAATTAGAGACGAGTTATTTCCCGCCAACGTTATCCTGTGCATTAAGTGCATTCAGGAAATAGCAATACAAATATGTATAACTTTCCAGCCAGACATTTCTATAGGACCCCCCGCCCCCCTTAAAGACCTAACTACCTCGAACTAGGTACGAATACTGCTCAAATCGTGACAGGCACAATACATTGTATTCCATAGTCTGCGCAAAATAAAAATAAACACTCACTTTTTTAGGGCCATTCTGGACGATGGTCTCGTACTCTAATCCTTCAGCGGACATCATGTTGGTAACACAAGTCATTCACAAAAATCACAAAAAAAATTAAATCAAATTTTATCTACTTTTATGAATTAAAAGCACTTGTTTCTTGGTGTTTTCAAATTGTTTAACGCGCACTTAATTTTTTATTTGAAATGAATCACAGTCTGCTGAATTATATGTGGGAATTGTGATGAATCAAATGATTTGTCGTGCCGGTCGGCGCGATGCACGATATAACGCCCACAGCCTCCCGGAGCCCCGTGAATACAGGCGTATCTCAGACGAGTCTGTCTGTTGTAGAAAGCATAACATAACTATACCTATAACATACCTACTTAGTTAAATGTAAAGTGCGACTTGATTGTGACGATTTCATGTTTACTAGAAATATAGTAAAAATATTTTCTATCATAAATTTTTCGTCTACAACTTAATGCTTTATTGAGTTTAAGCGAAGTATTATAACGTTTTTTAATTAAAAACACGACTTTGTCGATACTTTTCTTTTAATAAATTATTCTACGAATTCTGTGAATTCGCCCGAACAAAACGCGACTTTGACACTTGACTGACAGTTGTGTGTGTCAAAAGAGCGAACTCTTCGAGCCGAGCGTGGTGTGCTACGAATGTAAACAAAAGTAATAGGTTTTTCTAATATTTGTGTATTATACTATACGTGAATATTGTCGCTATATATACAGCCCTAGTAACCAAGTGACAAAGCATTATAAGATTCTTGTTCTCACGAATGAACTATAGTTAGAATTCAGGTTAAGTTCGTTAACCAAAATGTGTGAAGATTTGAAGATACTGAAGCAAGGAGCAGAAGCGAAATTATACATCTGCAATTATTTAGGCAGACCTACACTAATCAAAGAGCGGTTTGAAAAGAAATATCGTCAGCCTGAACTGGACACTGCCATAACCAAAGAGCGTATCAAAAACGAAGCCAGGGCCATAGTCCGTTGTAAAACAGCCGGTGTAAAGACTCCATCCCTTTATTTAGTTGATTTCGATCGTAGACGCATTTACATGCAGCATTTTGAAGACAGTATTACAATCAAAGACTTCATTATAAATGTTTTTAAAAAGCATGAGCAAAATGGCTCAGGCGATGGCCTAAACAGCCTAGATAAAGTTTCTGTACTAATTGGTCAAACGGTGCGCAAATTACACGATAATAATATAATTCATGGGGATTTGACAACTTCAAACATGTTGCTAGTACAAAAGAATGAAAATGTAGATGAACATGATGCAAAATGGCTACAAATCGAGAACTTGGAGCTTGTTATGATTGATTTTGGTTTGTCATTTATTGACTCTAGTACAGAGGACAAGGGAGTTGATCTTTATGTCCTTGAGAGGGCATTAATAAGTACACATAATGACTACCCTGACATTTTTACCAAGATACTTAATGCTTATAAAAGTTATAGCAAGAATAATGTAAAGGAGATTATAAGTAAGTTTGAAGAGGTAAGGGCCAGAGGACGGAAGAGGACTATGGTTGGATAGAAATTGTGTATTAAATTATGAAGTAATATTGTTCCATTAAAGTTGTTTATTGAAATGCTAGTTTCATTTAAATAGAGAACAGAATTCTTACGAGAAATTAAACATTGTAGGGCAGTATTTCTGTTCAAGTACTAGCAATTCTCACACAGCACTTCTTTTATAAACAATAGAAAAGAATTAGCTCCATGTAGATATGCATACTTAAACTAAATCCATTAATAATAGTCGAAACAAAAAAAATATTACTAATGTAAACTAAACTTTGAACTGCACATAACACTGAAAGAATAAATTATAAATTAAGATCTGTAAAGACAGGAGAGCCTGAATTAAGTTTAGTACGAAATCTGAAATGTTTTAAATTATAGTTTCATCAATAAAGACCAGAAGACTCATCATAGCAAAAAATGAAATTTTGTAGGATAAGTACTCTTTTTTTTTTTCGATTATCAAAAATTCTTACATAACAAATCCATTATTACACATAATATAATTCTATGTACATATACTTTTAAGTAAAATCATTATATCCTCCTGAGGCCTACGTCAAATTTCGATTATTAGAATTTGAAACATGATGTCAATTAGTAAAAGTTGACATTTGCTTTGACGTATGTCCTAAATTTAGGATGTTGAGCCTTAGGAGGATAAATGTCAAAACATACAAAAAATATTTTTTTTTATAGATTTTTTATAGATAATGGAGATGGAGAATGTCATTTACAATAAATAAAAATACTAGACTAAAATGACAGAGGTAGAAGAAAATACTTAAATTGCACCATCTTCCAAAACATGCCTGAGGAAATTTATATCTGTACTTATTACATCTTCATCATCTTCTCTATAATAATACAAGATAGTCATTATTTTCTCCAGATTATTACCATTCAGGTTTTTTCTTTTTTCCATTGAATTCCATTTATCTGTATATGAGGAGATTGAGCCTTCTATGTTCACTGAAGTAACAGGTGCGTATTTGTAGCCTGCAATAAAGCTATCTTGACATTCATTTTTTTGTATCATATCTGCATAATCGCGAATAATGTCATAATCTGGAATCCCATCTAGAATTTCTTCAAGTTTCAGTTTTACTGTATTTGACCCGTTCCAGTCTAAGATTACCCTCACATTATCTAGAATATCAAATGATTCTACTAAAGGTAAGCATGATGTTTGTAATTTTATAATTGCTTCACTTAAAAAGTCATAATTTTCTTTTATATAAACTAAGTCACTTTTTAAATTATGGTATTCGAGTAATGTTTTTGTTTCATTTATAGCTGCTGATTCACTTGTATGTAATTGAGATATTATTTCAATAATGTGATCAAAGTGTTCTGCGTAATATAAAACATCACTAAGCCACATACTACATTTTGTTTCAACAGGTTTTGGAGGCAGTGGTATCGATGGGCATGTCTGTTCAAATATTCTGACCATATGAGACTCCGAAAATATTTTTTTTACATTATGTATGAATTGATCAACATTTTTATGTTGATATCTCATGTGCTCTGCGACTCTATGTAGTCCGTCCACCAAGCATGTGACATGCAGCAAATTGGGAAATGTATCTTTTAAAATTTTACCAGCCTTCAACATGTGTGTTGCGCTATCAGTACTCAGTAAAAGGACATTATTCACATACTCATCATATGAATTTTTCAAAACAAATCTTAATCGGCTTTTTATAAATTCAGCTATTGAATCACCGTCGACTTTATCGAGAATTTTCCGTCCAATTAAGTATAATTTATGACAAGCATTGTTTGTCAGTTCTCTTATAACAACATTAGCAATGTAGCTTCCCTGGACAACTGTTTGATCAACTGAAACCCATAAATATGATCTACTAATTTTCTCGCTTATTTTTTCAATTGTACGTTTGTATAGAAGATCCAAATGAATTCTCCTCAATAATGTTTCATCTGGAAGTTTTCTTGATGAACAAGAGCAACACATGTATTTTTCAAAAAAGATTCTAAACTGTGAGTCACTTATTTTGTTCCACGGGATATTGCAAGATACTAGAAATATAATTAAGTCGAAATAAAAATCATTATTGTCGTTTGAATTGAAATCGTGCTTTTTACTTGATAAGTGAGATATTATGATAGTTTTGGTATGTGGTTTCAAATAAACGTCGCACACATTGCAATATATCATTGCGGTCTCGTGGTTGTAACTAAGATAAGGATAATTCCTTATCCACCTGAGAACTGTCTTTCTTTTTGGTCTAACCATTTTTATAACACTGAAGTGACTTAGGGCTTCACTTAAGACATGAGGACAGAAGGTACAGGAATATGAAAATGTGATATTGTAGGGTAGATCGGGCACAATGGATGCGGATGCGGGTAGGTAATTTGCGGCCTAATAATGCATGCTATGTAATTCGTGTACTGTATCATGTTATGTATTTATTAGGCAAAAATTAAAGTGAAACAATTCGAACTATTCATATTTCCAAAATAAACTTTAAATAAAGCACAATCTGCTTGAATTGTAAAATGAGAAAATTTCGAATTATTTTTCATTTTAATTTTGAAGGAGCGAATGATGTTTAATCTAGCTATGCATCCTGGTAGGTATGTATCGCCATAGTTATAATATTCTAAAGGTGGT
The DNA here is from genome assembly GCF_025370935.1 of Choristoneura fumiferana. Classification (NCBI taxonomy): domain Eukaryota; kingdom Metazoa; phylum Arthropoda; class Insecta; order Lepidoptera; family Tortricidae; genus Choristoneura; species Choristoneura fumiferana. Next base: position 15,031,630 of record NC_133495.1, read on the forward strand.
TTTCCACCGGCGAGGCGAGACGAGAATTGAAATTTGTATGGCAAAAATTGACCTATCTTCGCTCCGGTCAACTACGTAATAACTAGTTCGTATCGTACCGTCCCGCCGACACTTATATTATTTAATACGAGAGTGAGAGGGACGGTACGATACGAACTGCGGATTTCGTAAGTAGCCCCATGCAGGGCTACTACGAAACTCGAAGTTCGTGTCGTGTGGTCCCTCTGACACTTATACTATTTAATATGAGAGCGACACGAACTTCGAGTTTCGCAGTAGCCCTGCTGTTTCCATTAGAGCCGTGCTGTACGAGGATAGGTAAATGAAGCGTTTCTATTGGTTAATGACGAACACGTTACATTCCTCGCAGCATATCCTCGCGCATCTTTGGTGGAAACGCTGCCTAAAATTTAGAAACTGCGGTATTTTTTACAATTTAAATCAAGGAATTTGTATACCTACTACGTACGTAGTTTACAAATTCCTGTAACGACTCCTTGGCGCCATCTAGTGAGCAAATATAGAAACTCCAATATCATGCATCGCGCAATCGAAGTTTCTCACTGGATGCCATAGATGAGTGTCTCTGGATGCCCCCAATCTAATATGAGTGAATGTGATAAACCCGTGTGTCCGTCCGCGCAGAATTCGTTTATCACTATCCCGCGGGAACTTTGCATTTTTTCGGGATAAAAAAAACTATCCTATAATTTTATTATGTCCTTCTCCGGGACTATCTGTATACCGAATTTCATCTAAATCAGTTCAGTGGTTTAGACGAGATGAACTAACAAATATCCAAACACTTCACATCACAAACTTTCGCATTTATAATATTAGTAGGATAGTACCTGGGCGACCGAGCTCCGCTCGAGCTAAAACTAGGCATCAAGCGTTTTCCCAGAGTTAAGACCGAGCTAGATCGATTTTTTATCCCCGAAAAGCTCTACACACCAAATTTCATCAAAATCGTTGAAGCCGTTTCCGAGATTCTGATTATTATATCATTAGATATTATTATGGATAGATTAGATATAAGTAGGAAAAGTAGGATAGTGGGATAATATAAATAAATATAGCCTCCTCGTACAAGCGTCACCACGTCCACGCGCTTATTATACTATCCAATTTTTAGAAACTATAATTATTAGGAAATAATAAGCCTTATTCTTATTGCCTAACACACGTGAAATCATAATCATATTATATCTGACCATTTCTTTCTGACATACGACAAAAGAAGAGGGTAGAAAGAGATGGTGAACGATTAGATCTGTGATTTGTGTTTTAGAACTAACACGATTCGGTAAACGGTAAAAATTACGATAATTATCTATTCAGAGCAACGCTAGAAATGTCAGAGGTGTCGTTTGAGATACAATTTAAAGCGCTTAATTTTAATACAAAAAACCACTTTATAAAAATGTAGTCGAACAGACTTTTAGGCTTGAGTTTTATTCAAAGCTATGTTTATGGAAATTCGATTCGATAATTACTTCAAAATCTTTTATTTTACTATAATCCTCTTGTAATGAAATAACTTAACTATCTCAAAATTTTAAAGGAACAGACAGAAATATTACAAAATTGTAAAAAAGGAAAATAATTTTATATTGGGTTTTGTTTGATTGACAATTTGACATTTACAGTGAAACCGTAGTCTAAACGTATAACCTCAAAACTTAGATTATAATCTCGCTTATTTATTGTTATTTTTTACAATTAAAAACCTGAAGTAAAGCTCAACATGAAGCGCCATTTAACACATTTATCCAAAACTATTCTTCAGAACAGCAGTTCTAAAACACTACCGCTTTCAAGTATGTAACAAAACAAGTTCGAAGTATATTTTTAAATGTCTATGTGTTGTGCTAATTTTACACAATTTTCAGGATGTTTAAGTACACAAGAAGCAATTGAGCGCCGTCATCATCTATTTACATTAGAAAAGAAACGACAAGTTGAGAGTGTCGGTCGAATTGAAAAAATCGAAGTTCGTTACAAAGGTGTTCCAAAAGACTGTACTTTGGTTATGAATAAAGACATCTCGTCGCCTTATGATTGCGCTAGACGTAAGTATAAAGTCTTCTTTCATTTTTACTCAGAACTTTAACATTTAACATTAAATGCAATGCTACTTTTTTGTCTTGTATTGTGTTGTTTAATTAGGGTTGCCATACGTCCCGGTACGCCGGGACATGTCCCGGTTTGAAGCATGGTGTCCCGGGGTCCCGGCCGATAAGCAACTTGTCCCGGTTTAAAAATCATAGTTATTTAGTAGGGGGCTGGACTTTGTAAATAATAATATACCTACAATAAACACTACTAAGTAGCTAAGCTACAATATGGCCGATAAAGTGCATTTTCCACTTTATAGCAAAAAGCGCTTACAAACAGAGAACCCGACTGGCAGGTTGCTGGTATTGGAATGACTGTGTTAAAAGTTGTTTTGTGTTTATGCAAGGACTAAACCTTTAAAGTTACCTATTGTTTGTAATAAAAATTCATTTTTTTTACTTTTACTCCTTTTTCTTTAAATGTCCTGGTCTGCGTCCGCACACTTATGGCAACCCTACACTAAGTCTAGCAACAGTCTGAACCAAGTCAGTGACAAAAAAAAAGTTAGTAAAATATGTTGCCAACAGATTTAAGCGAGTGGCATGCAGACAGCAATGCATTGGCACTGATAGATGGAGCTGTACACTGGGACATGCACAGGCCACTCAGCGAGAACTGCACACTCGAAGTGAGTTGTAATATAATAAAAAAAAATTGATATTAAATATAATAACCCGAATAAGAGAGTGAGTTATCCGGGTCATTATATTTAATATGAGTGAGTCTCACGGTTGTTTCATGTTAAAAAAAAAAAGTAATATACACATTGTTATTTATGCTATAGAATAAAAAAGTGAACGAGTTCAAAAAGTGATTATACTTATAGCGCAGTAAGACTTGCTTTTTTTTTAAATTATGTAAATTTGTTTTGAAATTGTCCCACAGTAGGTATAATATAAACTAAATTTTGGTTTTAAGTTTACTTATTACAGGTTGATATTATGTCTGATGAATTTGGCCGTCCAGTCTGCCAATGACGCTGGCTTTGCAATTAAGCCCCGAAAAAACAATAACACTTTTTTAGCACAATGTTTTACAGTTTCAGTCATATTCAAGCACGGAGCCGCAGGCAGTGAACAAGGCTTTCTGGCGCACCTGCTCCTTCCTGCTCGGGGCGGTAGCTGCCCGAGCCTTCAAAGAGGATGTTACGGTCAAACTACACAGCTTTCCTGGGCCTGATAGTAAGTGATTGGCTTTAAAAAAAAATGTGACATTTGTTTAGTATGAAATTAATATCTGGTAGGTGGGAACATATGTAATTTTGTCTCGCTTCCCTATCTCGGCTTTATAATAATAATAATAATAATAAATTTATTTGTAAACACATGGCTTATCTATTTACATTAGAATGTCCGTCAGACCCCGAACTAGGCTGAGCCTGTATCTCGGGGCCTAGCAGTGCGTTGTATACACAATGATTTTACAATGGAGACACGTCACAGTACAGGTTAACAAACTGATAGACAAAAAAAAGCTAATTACACAATCACGCCTCATTTTACTAAAATTTTAATTAATATCTAATATAAATGCAATTTTTTAAGAAAAATGTTTGTGTGTATGACTGAGTGTGCATGTGTGTGTGTGTGCGTGTGTGTGTGTGTGTGTGTGTGTGTGTGTGTGTGTGTGTGTGTGTGTGTGTGTGTGTGTGTGTACGTGCGTGTGTGTGTGTGCTTGTGGAAATAGAATAGAATAGAAGTAGGATAGGTCTAATATTTATAGGTATGTAGATATTAGTAGGTATGTAGATAATTGAATGTCTGGATTGAAATGATCAGGCAGGCAGTTGGAAGCAACTGATAGGTGCCTGTATCTAGCTGTTCCCCGGTCAAGTATTCTTTGTACTGTTAATGTGTTGGTCTGGCCAGTTTTAAAATTGATAATTCTCATGGGAATTACCAAAAAACTCAAAATTTGCCATGTTTGTGATTATATTCTGTGGTAGTTTGTTGCGTATTTTATGCGCCAACACCAACATTCCATACCATTTTTGAGAAAAATTTTTTTTTTCTGAAACATGCATAAATGCACCCTGCCTACACTGCTGCGGTGCGCTCGCTCTGACTGGAACTAGCTGGCTGAAACTAGCAGCAGCCTACCATGAAATGGACCCACCCATTGACCCACTGCATCTCTCTCGCAGTCCGCAGCGGCTCGTTCATCTACGACGTGGAGCTGTCCCTCCCCGCGTGGTCCCCCGCGCCCCGCGAGCTGATCACGCTGTCCGCGGAGCTCGTCCGGCTGTGTCGGCGCGGCGCCCCGCTGGAGCGCCTCGAGGTGTCCGAGGAGCTCGCGCTGGAGATGTTTGTGGATAACAGCCATAAGGCCAAGCAGATACCTAGCATTGCGAGGACTAATGGTGAGTGGAGTTTTCCATTCATCCCAGACTATTTACGTCCCACTGCTGGGCACAGGCCTCCTCTCAGAATAAGAGGGCTTGGGCCATTAGTTCCCACGCGGGCCCAGTGCGGATTAGTAACTTCACACATACCACTGAATTACTTCACAGATGTGTGCAGGTTTCCTCACGATGTTTTCCTTCACCGTAAAGCTAGTGGTAAACTTCAAATGTAATTTCGCACATGACTTTCGAAAAACTCAGAGGTGCGAGCCGGGGTTTGAACCCACAAACCTCTGCTTGAGAGGCGACAGGTCAAACCACTGGGCCACCACGGCTTTTTGTGGGTTTGTGTTTTTGGAGTGGAGTTTTAGCAGGCTCAATCAACTTATTAGTGTCTGTGATGTTGTCTGAGTTACTTATGAAAAGTGTTTTTTTTTATGGGGTAAAAATCCACAGGAGTTGTGACAGTCTTTAGGCAATTCTTTGATGGCTCATCTCCTAAGTATACTTAATACTAATATTATAAATTGCAAACATTTTTCTAACAAAGTGAACAGGTAATGTCTCCTCAATTACTTTGCTCACCCGGGACATTATGATAGCTAGGTTTATGATAGAAATGTGTGTTTATGTAGCTCCTCCTCACACTAAGAACACACACAAACCCATTTATCCACACTACACTGACGCGTTTCAAACTCAACCCGTACACCATGCTACCAGATGTTAAAGACTCATAGCAAACTAATGAGGGCTATCGTTTTTTATCTTTCTAGATGGCGCCACTGTTGCGTGAGGTTTTAAGTGTGGCTTTCAAAGTGAAAACAAAGTTTAGAATAAAATCATATTTAATACACCTTAAAACCGTACCATAAAAATATCGAGCAACCACAGTGTTGCGTAGTCCCGTTTTGTTTGGAAAAAAAGGGAGGACAAAAGCTTCCGAAAGACAAAACTGTCTCCAAACACAGACATTCATTGCCCCGTAACGCATAATTGCCATAATTAATTTCAGGTAATGCAAAATATTCACAAAATTATTCTAATTATAAATAAACCCGCGTCGCTCACCCAAAAACTATGAGATTTGACATTTCGGAGACCTCACGCTACACTAGCGCCTCTAGCGGCGAATTCATACGCGATAGCCCTCATTGTAGCATTAATTCTTTGTAGCAATTTGCGTAGCTTTTTACATTAGTATAATTAATTTGTAGCATCTTATTTTTTAACCCCCTACGCAAAAAGACCGCTATATGTGTCTGTGTGTGTGTGTGTCTGTCTGTGGCACTGTAGCTCTTAAACGGCTGGACCGATTTGAACGCGGTTTTTTTAATTGAAAACAAGTTTTCTAGCGATATAGCGGTATTTCTAGCAAAGTCGGGGGTTTTCAAACTTTCTGTTGGTTAGGTTAGTTATGTAGTATTTTACCCTAGACGCATTTCGCAGCGATCGATGTTTGACTGGGATGATGATTAATTTGACGCGTTAATTGATGTTTGCACTAAAGTACACTAATACACGATCGAGGTGAAATGAGACTAAAAAAACACGATTGATACACAACGCCATACTTAATTGCAGGATCGAGGTGAAATGCGATTCGGTGAATCGCTACAAGGAATTTAAGCTTTTGAGGTAAAGAAATAACGTCCGCAAAGTAACGCCTAAGCACGAGCAACAAAAAAATGTTGTTTCTTTATAAGTGGAAACTGTTTTGGCTTATGTATCATCTAAGTTAATTTATATTCGATTGTGTCATATATGCTGTTTGTTTCCCAAATAAATAAATATTTTGGTGTTGAATAGTGTCATGGTATATGTTCTTTCTAGGCAAAGTGACGCTGTATAGAGTGGAGAAACACGTGGACATCTCAAAGGGCCCACTGGTGTGTCACGCGGCACAAGTGGGCCGGGCCGCCGTCGCCGCCGTGCATCGTATCATTGGTAACTTCACCATCATATCAGCCGTGGGACGTCTGCTGTTGGACGTAGGCCTCCCCCATAGACCTCCAGTTGTTTCGGTTGGCAGCGGCCTGCATCCACCGTGAACCCGCGGCTTTAACCAGGTCGGACGGATGACCTGGTTAAAGCTTGAAAACCGCGGATTTTTAATGCAATTCTATCTCAGTTAAATTATTAAAAGAATGTGACTAACATGATGTCACTACTTTAAAAAAAAACTCGTATCTCAAAATGGATAACTTTTCTGAGTGCACTTTATGACCATTGGGTCAAGGTTCAATTTTGTTGACGTATTGATTTGAGATACGAGATTTTTTCAAAGTAGTGACGATATGGGACTAGAGCCGGAAATAAACGTTTAACCCTTAAAAAGGTGGAGGGTATTTAGCAACCACATGCATAGAGTTGGAAATTGAACCTTATTAACTTCATGATACGTCACAATTTCCATTGTAATTATTGAAATAAGACTAGCATTAAAATAGTAGATTGTACAACAAGAGCATAAACCGAGTCATTTTACCCAAGACGTTCATATAGCCACCCGAGCCGGTACGGCGAGGGTGGATAGACACGTCGAGGGGAAAATGGATTTAATGCTCGAGTTTTACACTCTGCTTTTCACTTCGATGGCGAGGAAATGAAATAGCAACAGTGAAAACAATTGTTCACACACTATTATAATTATATTTTTTTTAGTTTTAGTGATTTATTTTGATTGATTTTTAGTTTTATATAAATAAAAAATGTATTAAAAAATATAAAGAAACTTCTTTGTTTGTGGCTGTTGACACCTAATTACCTTGGTCTCAGACGAAGATTTTATTTTATGCACTAGTGCATAAAAAGTCATTTTATGTCGCCTAGATCCAGTATAAACTCCAACTTTACGAGCATGAGAAGTGAAAATATCCTTTGTGAGGCATGTATTCGATAGCTGCTTTTGATTGTGGTAGTATGCTCCAGTAAATGGGGCCTTATTAAGGGTTAATTGTTGATGGGAGCTGATGATCCTAACTTGGTGCACCTGCCCTCTCCAGGGTCAGCAGCCGGGGAGCCGGAGCAGCTGTACCGGCTGCAGGGCGTGGCGCTGCCAGCCGGCGTCATGCTCAACCACTTCGCGTTTAACATCCTCGTCGAGAGGGCCAAGAAACTGGTGAGTCTACTCTCTAAGAATAAAATGAGGGGGGGAGGGGTTGCGTGGGGTAAAGAAAAAGGCAATAACGTCTTAAGGGTGCGACCACACCGCTGCTTAAAAAACGGTGACGACGGGATCGCAGTGACGCACCGCATGCGCACCGTTTTTTTTTGCATGCTCTCCACACTGCTGCTTAAAATAGGGAATCGCAGTGACGTGCCGTAAACGTCAGGACTTTTGTTCGGTAAAGACCTAAAGTTTACGGCACGTCACTGCGATTCCGTATTTTAAGCAGCGGTGTGGAGAGCATGCGATAAAAAACTGTGCGCACACGGTGCGTCACTGCGATTCCGTGCCGTCACCGTTTTTTAAACAGTTGTTTGGCCGCACCTTTAATTCTATTGGTGCTTACGTTTAGTTTAGCATTTGTCAACAGCCGTCTGTGCGGACGAAGATCGTCGATGTAACTGCAGGGCTACTACGAAACTCGAAATTCGAAGTTCGTGTCGTGCGGTGTCAGAGGACACTTATACTATTTAATACGAGAGCGAGAGGGACGGTACGATACGAACTTTCGAAGTTTCGTAGTAGCCCTGCTGCTCTGTTTCCACCAGAGGATGTGTTGCGAGGAATGCGTTTTTCATGAACCAATAGGAACGCAGGTGGTAGGACCTTGTGCAAGGTCCGCCCGGATTGCTACCACCATCTTGCTCGCTAATCCTGCCGTGAAGCAGCAGTGCTTGCACTGTTGTGTTTCGGCGTGGAGAGTAAGACAGCCGGTGAAATTACTGGCACGTGAGGTATCCCATCTTAGGCCTCTAGGTTGGCAACGCGTCTGCAATACCCCTGGTGTTGCAGATGTTTATGGGCGGTGGTGATCTCTTACCATCGGGAGACCCACTTGCTCGTTTGCCATCCAGTCGAATATAAAAAAATAGGAACGCTTCATTTATCGCCTCGCTCCGCTCAGCTGTTTCCACCAGAGATGTGCTGTACGAGGATGTGTAAATGAAGCGTTTCTAGTTCATGAAAAACACATTCTCGCACATCTTTGGTGGGAACGCAGCCTTATGTTTGTGGTATAGCCTCGTGGGCCCTCGCGTACTTTATGAAGGACCAATTAACACTAAGAATAACGCCCGAATGTACTTTATAGAGTACAAATTGTTCATTGAATAAGGAATTTTATGTATTTTCAAATAATGTCCAAAATAACAAAGCTGGTGAACCACATTTAGGTTTGAAGCAGGGATGTTACAGAGCTCCGATTCCGTTTCCGTTAAGTCGGAACTTCTGTTTGGTTTTACACATCCGGTTCCGTTACTTTTGAAACAGAAGTTATATCGGATGTCAATGCTGTTATTCTGATTTATAATAAACAGTTTAAATTAAATTAATTAATTAAATTTAATTAGCGCGGCGGCCGAACTTGAACGGCGTACATCAAAAACAAACAGGTTTATACGCTCATCGCCCCGCTTTGCTACACACATCTTGTCCACCAATCACTCAGGCTCCGGTTCCGGTTCCGATTCCGTTTCTGGTTCCGATAAACTAAATTGAAAACATCTGGTTCCGATAAAACCACATCCGTTACATCCCTAGTCTTAAGTACTACGTCTGGGGGTAAAAAAAGGTCAGGTTCCAGGAGGATAGGTAAAGTGAGAAAAGTTTTATGACTTTGACATAAGATTGATTTTTACTTGGCCTGTATAAAAACTTCACTGCATTCATCTTCTTTTTTGATTTTTCTTTTCAGAATCCGGCGAGATCCCCGTTCAGTCCGTTCGGGGAAGACGGTGTGCGAAATATGGCGGCGACGGCGTAGATGATAATGTTAAATGTTATTTAGTTAGATTTGTTATAATATAAGTACTATAGAATATAAACATGGCCTTTATTTTACCATCTGATATGATATCCCCGGTTCACGTACAGGGTTCGATTCGAGGATATATATCAATGGATATATATCAATTTTTAATGATATATATCAATACAAAAATTGGTTTAAAATTTTGATATTGTTAAGTAATTTTTGGCTAGTTTTTGGCCTTTGTTACTGTATTTCTACTTCCCACATGTAGATGACGTTGGAGTAGTTAAAAGATACTCCCTAATATTAGGTTCTAATCCATTAATGGCAACACTTCTGCCGGCGTTAATGGCGTCAGTCGTGTCAGAAAAATTAAGTTTTTGTTGTGTTTATTCTATTATTTTTTCCAAAGAAAGTAATTGATAAATTGCAGAAACAATTTTGCTTAATTTATGTTACAAATAATAATATGGCTTTCATACAAAATTTATATATATCATAAATATCCGATATTTTCGAACCCTGTCCACGTATAGGTAGTGCCACCAGAGATGAAGTCACGCACATTTCGTGAAATGACAGTAGGATTTTCACATTTACTCATCCATTTCATTTATTCTCCTTTGTGCAATCAGCTCTTTTTGTAGATGTGTGTAATCATTCACTTCAACTATCGTGGCACTACCTATATCTTTATTGCTTGACAGATCGAGTTACTTCAAAGAGAATTCGGTGATGTGTGGTCAGGAATCGCGTACCAGAGTAAAACCTTTCACAATCTATTTAAAATTTTGCAGATGTGTCTTATGTCAATGTCAATATGCCATTTACAACGAAAAGGTTGCACTTTGGCGCGTGATTCAGTTTCTTCGACTATACAAGGCTTTGGGCTGGACGTTTTAAGTGTCTCTTTGAATGTGCAAAATGAAACAAAAAGCTTAAATTAAATCTATATTCCTTAATAATTAAATTAACTAAAAATCTACGAAGATTTAGACTTTTTGGCATCCGATGGCCCGTCGTCTCCATCACCGTTTTGAAAAATAGGCTTCGGCTGAGTCTTTTTATAAGCCGGCGCTACCCAGAAGGGATTCTCCTCAGCATCCTTCGCGTACTTCAAGATCGCCTCTCTTGGATCCTGGTCATCATCCACCCTCTTACTGAGCCCTAGATTTCTGATAACAAAGGAACTCAAGGTACTGCCGGAAGCAGCAACTCTGCCTCCCTGCCCCGAAGTTATGGGCAAGTCAGGCCGATGAGATTTCACGGGATCCAGTCTTTCCTTCTCCATTTTCTTCTTGCTAGTTCTCAGCTTCTCTTGTCTGAAGAGGGGCAGAGCATGGGGAGTTATAATCTGCTGCGAGCTAACAACTTCTACGGAATGTTTCTTCCTATGGGTCTTAACCATGCATAGTTTAGCGCCCCGAAGACTTCGCTTTTGATCGTAGTAGCATTTGACAACACCATTGCCGCAACTGACGAAGATTTGATTCAACTTTGCGTGCCAAATACCTTTGATGACGTGGGATTTGGTGACACCTATGTCCATAACCTGCTCAAAAGTTTTCGCGTTATAAAACACTAGTCTGCCGACATCCTGTCCTCTTTGCAATGATTCTCCCGTAAAGATCATAGAGTCATCAGGACTGAAGCAACAGTCCGTCTGTTCGTATCTTGAGAACAGGTTCCCGAAGACGTTTAAAGGTTTCCTGAAGTTTCTTAAATCCCAAAGTTTTAAAGTGTCGTCGTTGCCTCTACTGGCTAAATAAGAGCCAAGATAGGAGTATGCTATACTTGTTATTTCTGTTTGTTTTTGGTGGGCGTCTCTTAGGACCGCTGTGGTGTTGACGAAGGTCTTCCTATGGTCCCACATTTGGATGGACCCATCGAAGTTTCCGCAAACTACTGTGTTGCCGTCTCTGGAGAACGCACAGGCTGTAGGGTTGGTTTTAAGGCCGCCTTGTTGTCTCGGCTTGATGATGGCTTTGTGTTGTTTAGGGTTCTCGGTGAGCCAAAGCCGTAGGGTTCCGTCTTGGGAGCACGTCATGAATTCCTCTCGGATGTGAGGGTGCCAGCAGCCGCTGTTGAGGGATGCTGTGTGGCCTTTCGTTCTGAAAGAAGAGTAGAAAATTCAACACTTCTTTTACTGGTTAAAAATATATGTAATTTCATGAGTAAAAAAATACTACTCTATATATTCCGCCAGTTAGATTATCAGAAAATATGGACAAGGTATTTTTTATAACGTTTCAAACTCTCGTGATTCTCACTCATAGTCAAAATACCATAAACGATCACGCTATTATTACACGAGTAATATTGATAAAAGTGAACAAGTGCGGGTAGTTCGTGATACGAGTGCCGGTACTATTAGTGATCAAGTGCGGGTAGTAGACTTGACACCCCACACTTCAGTCTACTCGTGACCACGGCAACTGTAACGTTGCCGAAACGTCGAGGTAAATATTACTTGTGTAATAATAGCGTGATAAGTCCCGTTTATGGTATTTTGACTATAAGGTATTTTTTCTGTTGTCAATCAAACAAAACATTAAAAAAATGAAGCGCGTCAAAGTTTGGGATTGGGGCAGTGTATTTTACCCTAAATTATTTAGGGAATTTTACCCTAAATCTAGGGTATTTTTTGGGGTAGAAAATTATTTAGGGAATTTTTTAGGGTAAAGTTTTCGAATAAAATGTATGGTTTCAAGAAAAAAATTACTGCAGATGACATAGAAGCCGAGACTAATATGGATGCATTCCAAGAATGTTTCGAAACGGGGTAGTAGTTCAGCTATTAGTTTATTAATAAATCGCATTTATTTGCTTTGATTTTATATGAAAAAAAATTAGGGTAAAAAAAAGTGCCTAATTTAGGGTAATTTCGCGTAGCGTTAGGGTAAAAAAAATATCTGAAAAAAAAAACAGCCACCCAATCTCTGTGAAGTCACGTCGTGCTAGTGTCGCACGGTATAACGTCACGTGAACTTTAACCGGCTGTATCTTCGTAATTTTTCGTTTAATTTTCAAAAGAATCAACATTTTCTGATTAGTCCGTCAGTTGGACTAATTAGTTGTTTTTTACGGAGCTAGCCTAAAGTCAAAGTCAAAGTCAAAATATCTTTATTCAATTTAGGCTATAACAAGCACTTATGAATGTCAAAAAAAAATCTAGCACCGGTTCGGAATAACCTCTGCTGAGGAGAATCCGGCAAGAAACTCAACGAGGTATATATATTTTTTTTAACAGATTTACAATATTATTAAATGATATCTATACATCACAAGTATTTAACACAACTTCATTTTTAACACAGTAGGTTCGCTATTTGAAGGGATCGCTAATGCGGATCGGAATTATTTCCAAATATCCCTGTCCATGATATAATCATTAACTAACCTATGGTCTGTCCCAGAATTCGAGATACTAAAATGACAGTCTGAAATGTCAAACGTAAAAATAATGTGGCCAGCATAAAAGGAACAGTGCTGCTCCGTGATTTCGGTTTCGTAAATAACCGATAAAATGTTTATTTTACGATAGCAAAAATAACATTAATGCATTCAATATTCTACTTTCCATTTTACTTTATCATACGATAAAGTGATGAAATCTAAGCACAGGTAAAAATACAGTGTTCATCACTTAGTGCCAACGTAAAAAATAATACAGAGGGGCTACTACAAAACTAGAAAAACGAAGTTCGTATGGCACCGTCCCTTTCACTCGCGTATTGAATGAGATAAGCGTCAGCGGGACGGCAACATATGAAGTTCGAGTTTTGCATTTCGTAGTCAGGGCCAGCAGGGCTACTACGAAATTCGAAAATCGAAGTTCGTGTCGTTCCGTCCTTCTGACACTACTATTTAATTTAACACGTAAGTGAGAGGGACGTTACGGTACGAACTTTGATTTTCGAATTCCGGAGTAAGCCCTCAGATATCACACAACGTCATTGTTCATGTTTTTCGTATTCAAGTGGTATTCAACCGATTTTCGTTACTTTACTCGTATTGTCATCGGATGTGATCAGTGCGTTTTCTCGTGTTTTTATTTAGATATTCATATCATAGAATAATAAATCAAATATTCATTATTCTCATATTATTTAGTTAATGTAAAACTTACTTAGAATGAAATTGAAACTTAAACATCAACATCTATAAAAAGTCGAAATATCTCGAAAACGGTCGCATTTTTATTAGACCTATTTTACCTTTTCTAGAATGTCCTAAGTGCCCTACATTTTAGTACATCACGGATCCGTTCATATCTTAATATTTTACGACATACATACATAGGTACCTACAAAATCTTTCGGTAATAACCGGTTGCGGCACATCACTATTTATGAGACGCAAAAAACAGGTAACACATGAAACGTCATTTTAGTATCTCGAATTCTGGGACAGACCATAACCTACTTTTAATATCAAGTTTTTTGGCTTGATAAGGCAGTTGTACTAACTTGGCCATATCCGCGATGTACTGGTCTCCTTTGACACACTCTAGCACCTCGAAGCCGTCCCGGTCCAACACCTAAAAAAAGAGATTTTCTCAAACATGCTCGGGAAACGAAGTTTCTTATTTATGGCTCCCTACATTACTTCTTGGGCTAGGCCGTAAGGAATGTATGAAAATCCATTATTGTCCCGCTGCTCTAACTTTTTAAATTTGCTTACTAACATTAAACTGACAAAGGAGAAATTGCAAACAGCCAACCACCACTAGGCTGTAAGCATTTGCGATATTGCGATGCGATGCTATGTGATGGATCGGCTCAGGCCTGAAATGTCTGTTTTCCTAAAATGTACAATTCCCAAAACGTTTGCGTTTTCACAATTTTAGCACTTCTATTTTGTCAGCTTTCTCAAAATGTCTGCTATTTAAAATGTGTACAATCTCAGGAAGTCGTCTATGCATAATGTTTACATTCCTATAATATTAGCATTACTATAATTTCTGCTTTCCCGTTATGTTCACTTTTTTAAATACTAATAAAACTATAGTCTTGTTATGTTTGTTTTCCCATAATGTCTGCTTTATTTTCAAATCAATCCTCGCAACACATCCTCGCACACATCCTTCTATTGTTTTGTAAGTATCTACAAAAACCTCGCTTCGCTGAGCTGTTTCCACCAGAGATGTGCTATGCGAGGATGCGTAAATGAAGCGTTTCTATTGGTTGATGAAAAACATATTCCTTGCAACACATCCTCGCACATCTCTGGTGGAAACGCTGCTTTAGAACCAAATATTTTTCGTTCTCAACCGCTTTCGTACCCGAACGAAGGGATTTTTGTAGAGTTTTTTACTTAAATCAATGCTAATAAATGTGAAAGTAACTCAGTCCGTCTGTCTGTTACTCTTTCACGGTTAAACCGCTAAACCGATTTAGATGAAATTTGAAGACCATGATTGGAGATATTTTGGGAATAAGACTTTTCTGGAATGCCAACGTTATAAGAAGGCGGATATTTTGAGGTTGCAGATATTTTGAGAATAAGCACTTTCTGAAAAGCGAACATTATACAAAAACTGTCATTCTTGGAGACAGGCAATTTTAAATAGCTGACATTTTGAGAAGCTGACATTATGGAAAAGACGTGTTGACATTCTGAAAAGTAGACATTTTGCGAAAAATACATTTTAGGAAAACGGATATTTCAGGCCTGAGCCGATGGATCATCCTAGAGATGGCCTATACTGCAAAGTTCGGATTTCGGCCTTTAGTCCCATCTCGTAGCCAGATTTGGCTACGAAACGGGAATCGTTTCATCCTATTCCTTAAGAGTATTTCTAATCTCAAATTTCCCTTTAGTCCCATTTAGAAGCCAGATTTGGTATGTAGCTACAATATGGAATAGGACTATGGAATCTGGCTATGTGATGGGAAAATCGCTCCCATTTTCAGTTAGCTACAAGACAGCTAATCTATAAGATGGGAAGGTGCAATTCCCATTTCGCAACTAAAAAACAAGAGCGTGTCGGACACGCCCAAAATAGGGTTCCGTAGCCATTACGAAAAAATAAAGTAATATTTTTCTAAGGATTTCGTATTTCGTACGGAATATTCCAAGTTTAGGTATATTTTATACCTTAGGCTGCTATTTACTCTTAAACTACTAATAATTTACCGTTATAGTTTTCCTTGTAAGTTTGATATACTTACTACCATCCTGATTTTTTTCCAATTTTCCACCCACCGGTTTAGATGTTAGAGGGGGGGGGGGACCGACGACGACGACGCTCGATTTTAATGAAAATTTGCACTTTAAAGTTGAATATTTCGCAAACAAATCACTAAATCGAAAAATTGTCTTAGCAACCCCTAATGGTTTTAAAATACCTATCCAAAGATACTCCACACTCTAGGGTTGGATGTGAAAAAAAAAAATCACCCCTACTTTACGTCTATGGGAGGTAGGTACCCTAAAAAAAAATATGTTTTAATTTTTTTATTGTACCATTTTGTCGGTACAAGCAAGTGGGTCTCCTGATGGTAAGAGATCACCACCGCCCATAAACATCTGCGACACCAGGGGTATTGCAGATGCGTTGCCAACCTATTTTGGCTCCGGAACCCTAAAAAATACAGTCGATTCACTTTTTGGAATGGTCCAAGTGGAGTTACCTTGGCCTGCGCCGCTCCGCTGACAACGAGCAAGGCGTCTCCGGTGGCGGAGTACTGGAGCGCCCGCATGGGATGGTTCTCGCATGGCTGGAGGGTCCGGAAGGAGCGCATCGACGAGTCCATGCCTGTCGAGTGTGTCACAGTTATTCAGTCTTTTATTGTTTGTGTGGATTGGGTTATTGTTGGTACACTATTTCATAGAATAATGACGACTAGATGGCCAAGTGGTTAGAGAACCTGACTACGAATGAGGGCCCAGGTTCGATTCCCGGCCGGGGCAGATACATAATAATACACGGGGAATACACTTAATATACTTTGTATTTTCGATATGGTTTCACGAGATACCCTCCAAAAATCCAATCATGAAAATTTAATTTTTAATACAAGCTTTTTTTGCTGACTGTACTTGCATTGTCACCCAAACTACATTTGCATACCAAATTTCAAGTCAATGCTGTTAACCGTTGAAGAGTTCCGTCCTGCGGAGACGATCCTGGCCGGATTACCAGGATGTCACTACTAGATTATTGTATTGTCACGTGATTTACATAAGTATGCCAAATTTCAAGTCCATCTGACTACTGGAAGTTGATCGAGTTTTACTTGCAAGATTTGACTACAGACAGACAACGGGACAGGTGAAACTAAATAAAAGCTTGTAATTAGACTATATTACCTGCAAAGTCCCAGAAAGATACGTCATAGTCTACAGCCCCTGTGGCCAGCCGGGCCCCCGACGGGTCCACTGCCAGCGCCACCACCGCTTTTGTGCCGTGAAGCATTTCCACCTGAAGCAAAACACATTAGATTAAAAAAAATGAAAGTAGACAGAGAATCGTAAAAAGTAAAAGGCCACTCTAGTACTGACTTTATGGTTCTAATTAATTAAAGGTGCAACCACCCGCTGCTTAAAAAACGGCGACGGTACGGAATCGCAGTGACGCACCGTATGCGCACTGTTTTTTTTGCATGCTTTCCACACCGCTGCTTAAAATACGCAAACGGTGCGGAATCACAGTGACTTGCCGTAAACGTCACGACTTTTGTTCGGTAAAGACCTGAAGTTTACGGCACGTCACTGCGATTCCGTATTTTAAGCAGCGGTGTGGAGAGCATGCGATAAAAACTGTGCGCACACGGTGCGTCACTGCGATTCTGTGCAGTCACCTTAAATGTGAGGCTGTATTGCCTAACGTTTCTGACACTCGCAATCGCAATCAAATGACAGATTTCGCATACAAAAACTGTCATTTGATTACGATCGCGAGCATCATCGCAATCAAATGACAGATTTCATATACAAAAACTGTCATTTGATTACGATCGCGAGCATCATCGCAATCAAATGACAGATTTCGCATACAAAAACTGTCATTTGATTGCGATCGCGAGCATCATCGCAATCAAATGACAGATTTCATATACAAAAACTGTCATTTGATTACGATCGCGAGCATCATCGCAATCAAATGACAGATTTCATATACAAAAACTGTCATTTGATTACGATCGCGAGCATCATCGCAATCAAATGACAGATTTCATATACAAAAACTGTCATTTGATTACGATCGCGAGCATCATCGCAATCAAATGTCAGATTTCATATACAAAAAACTGTCATTTGATTACGATCGCGAGCATCATCGCAATCAAATGACAGATTTCGCATACAAAAACTGTCATTTGATTGCGATCGCGAGCATCATCGCAATCAAATGACAGATTTCATATACAAAAACTGTCATTTGATTGCGATCGCGAGCATCATCGCAATCAAATGACAGATTTCGCATACAAAAACTGTCATTTGATTACGATCGCGAGCATCATCGCAATCAAATGACAGATTTCATATACAAAAACTGTCATTTGATTACGATCGCGAGCATCATAGCAATCAAATGACAGATTTCATATACAAAAACTGTCATTTGATTACGATCGCGAGCATCATCGCAATCAAATGACAGATTTCATATACAAAAACTGTCATTTGATTACGATCGCGAGCATCATCGCAATCAAATGACAGATTTCATATACAAAAACTGTCATTTGATTACGATCGCGAGCATCATCGCAATCAAATGACAGATTTCGCATACAAAAACTGTCATTTGATTGCGATCGCGAGCATCATCGCAATCAAATGACAGATTTCGCATACAAAAACTGTCATTTGATTACGATCACGAGCATCATCGCAATAAAATGACAGATTTCGCATACAAAAACTGTCATTTGATTACGATCACGAGCATCATCGCAATCAAATGACAGATTTCGCATACAAAAACTGTCATTTGATTGCGATCGCGAGCGTCAGAAACGTTAACAATACGGCCTCTGGTATTACTTTGCCGCGGTCCATATCAATGAACTGAATAATTGTTCATAACAATTATTTTGCTCACCTGCGACACTGTGACCGCGTGATACTATCTAACATGTGCGTAGCATGGTGAATGTTTGTTTTCCTCTGATGATGAACTCTGTTTGAGTTCAAAACCAGTCAGCATAGTGTGATGTGTGTTGTTACAGCGTGAAGGCGGAAGAGCTGCATGAACACACATTTGTTGCATAGACATAGCTGTATTAAAGTTGCTACAACAAGACACTCACCTCATGACTGTTAGGTATCCTCTTCTCCAAGCTAACTTCTTCCTCGTCTTCCGAGCTGCTGAGCTCATCGTAACTGTCTTCTCCATCCTTCTGTTTTTTCCCTTTGGTCTTCTCCACTGGTAGCGGTGGACCGATATCACTACTGGGGGGCAGGGGGCCTATTATGTCTTCTTCATCTTCTTCAGGTTCAGGATTTGGAGGATCAGGTTCTTTCTCTTTTGCAGCTTCTTCCTCTAATTTCTTTTTATTGGCCTGTAGACAAAATCACATGTTTTTAATATTCATAAACAAAGGAACATCACAATTTTTTTTTAAATGAACAAGCTTCTTTAAAAGTTGTGGCAATATGAATGAAAGAGAGATATAATTATTACCTTCTGAAAAAATACATTATGAACACATTTTAGGTATAAGCAATTCACAAAAGGATTGCCAATGAATACAAAAAGAATGTACTACACCAGGGTCTTCAAACTTTTTGACTCAAGGGCCACACTGCACGTAATGTAAATTCGTGCGGGCCAAGACCATGCTAAGACTTTGGCTGGTCATGGGGGTAATACATTAGTTAAGTAGACTTAGGGGCTGTTTCACCATCCATTGATTAGTGTTAACTGATGGTTAAATGTGATGCCGTCTCTATTTGTTTTGTTTGAATAGACGAAGACGGCATCACTTTTAACCATCAGTTAACACTAATCAATGGGTGGTGAAACAGCCCCTTAGTCTTCAGGGGGTACCTAGATACAAGTAACGCATAATGCTTTCTTTTCGCGGCGGGATTAGAGGGGCCCGCGGGCCGTAGTTTGGCGACTCCTGTACTACACAATAGTAGTTGAAATACAATAAAACATTGCCAGTTTAAAAGAAATTGTAAAATAAAGAGATTCCTATCACACAAGTATCAGAATGTTTAAATGTTATCATAGTGGCAAAACACATCCTAAACCCTTGTGCAATTTATTGTGAAATTTATTCACTAACCTCTTGTGCAGTCTTCTTTGCCTGTTCCAACAGCTCCTCTATATTAAAATTCTTGGCTTTCTTCCCAAAATTCTTGATCCCCATGACTTGATGCACATGCTGGTTCTCCAGGTCGTCAGCTATCTCCTCCATTTCCTTCTGTTCTTGTATAGGAGTGCGGCCAAAAGTACCGAAGCCCGACGTAGAAGTGTCGGGTTCGTTATCATCATTATTTGATGTTGCTGGTGTTTTACTTATGTTGAAACTGATTTTTCCGATGGATATAGGTTTTTTGTTCATGATTATAGCGATTTGGCGTGGTTTTTAGAGAAGTCGATTGAGGTTTATGTTGGTAAACAGTATGTGGCAAATACGAGCTTATACGATGAAGTCGGTAAGCTAGCGTTTATTAGTTAACAAAGATACTGTTATTGTGGTTTTTCACTTGAAACATAATCACTTTGAAAACATAATTATTTTATTGGAATTATCGGAAAATCTTCAATAAAATTCTTTCCTGCTTTTTCTATTTTTTTTTTTATAGCTTTTCCAGTTGTCATTTGGTCATTTGTCATTGTCACCTTGTCACTTCAAAATTGACAGATGTTTAGTGTTTGAGATAATGTACAAAAAGAGGAAAAGTACTGCTTTGATCAAATTCTGGCAGCTTTTTTAGTATCTCATGCTGGCTGTCAAATGAAATTTTGACATTAATAGTGCATTGTTTTTTTCTCTGTTACCGGTTTTCTTTTTCTAATCGATTCGATTAATATCGATTAATCAATCAATTGCTTGACGCCAGCACCTTTCACAAAAAAGTAATTTCATTTCTTTATGCAAAAAATAGCTCCTTTTTAACAGTCTTTTAGTATTTCTAAATAATACAATCGCAGTTCGTAACTTTTTAAATTGATATTGTCGATTGACTATCGATTATCGATAGTAGAGCAAATTGATATTTATTTATTAGTCAGTCAGGTAGTCACAATCGTCCGTATTGTAAATGTAATTTTGAATCGGATCGGATTTATTTCATGACATGGTTTATTTTGTTTGTTTTCAAGATTAGTCAGAGTATCAATAATTCGCAGAAACTGCCGTAACAAAGAATTCAGGTAAAGTACACAATTTACTTAAGTTTTCTTTAGACCTACCGGTACCGTACATATTCAATTGCTAAAAACAATCAATCAGAGCGGTAGTTCGTGGAAGTAAATTAATAAATTAAATTACTACATATAAGTTTAAGGCAGTTTAATATTAGTATTATTCTTGATAAATTAATATTGTGCTCCTATTTAAGCTCCTATCTAAGCCTATTAAAGGTAAGTATTTAGGATACAGATCATATATTTCCCTCTTTTTATTAAAGTTACTTCTGTTTGTATTTAGTATCTTGGTTAATTATTTATTTGAACTTACATTGAAAAGAAAAGAATACACATCAATTAAAATAAAACTATATTAAATATATTGACCCAGATAACTCACGTCTTAAATCGAGTTTAGCTCGTCATTTTTCGGGCTAATCCGTAGCCCTTCGTCTTCGGAGCAACGCGACTTAGCGGCTGCTGCAACACGCGCACGAAATCGATTTTAGACGCGAGTTATCCGGGTCAATATATTTAATATGAGCGAGTCTCACGGTAGTTTCATGTTCAAAATAAAATTAAGCTAAACATAAAATACCTAATTAAAAAAAGACAAATAATAATGAAAACTAAAACAAATTATTATACAAATACAAATTATTAGTAAATTCATTATTATTTGGCAAGGTTCCGAAGATGCTAGCAGCATTCCCTCTTTGAATTGCTAGGCTAATTCTTTGTCTGAGAAAGCTACCAGCTCTTCGGTCCCCTGTGACGTCTACATCTTAATATCTTATGTGCTTCTGAGCTGGTTATACTACTAAGAAAAAATTAGCAAACACACTGTGTAAGTATTTATTTATTTAAAAAAAATCATGTTCATTTTTATTTAGTTTAGGGTGGTTTGGAATAGTTATGTGGCAATTTTAATTTATTACTAAGACATCAACTACATACAAATTCTGAATAGAATGATGAGAGAATTATTGTGTAACCTTCACAGAATGATGGGACTGATGGTCTGGAAAACAGAAAACCAGAGTGGACTGAACTGACACCAGAATGACAGTATTAATCTTTGTACTAGGCACAACACATGTGAGAATTGCAAAAGAAGACAAACTGATTGACTGACTCGAATCAACTCTTCAAAAAAGGAAGTTTGCATTTTGGTGTTTTTTTTTCTTATGTTTTTTTATTTCGGAAGTTCATCATGCTATGAACCAATTTTTTAAAATTGTTTTACTGTCTATAATTCCTGTTTTTCATTCAAATTTTATGAAAACATACCAATCCAAAAGCAGAAAAAAGGGTGATTGTTTTAATAGTAATTTTTTATCTCAAAATCAATTTCTTCAAAGTTGTTTTATTTGCTGTTGTTGTTAGGTATTTACTATTTTTTCGGTCTTTTTTTTTTCTTTTTTCTTATTCGATTGGATGGCAACCGAGCAAGTGGGTCTCCTGATGGTAAGAGATCACCACTGCCCATAAACATCTGCAACACCAGGGGTATTGCAGACGCGTTGCCAACCTAGAGGCCTAAGATGGGATACCTCACGTGCCAGTAATTTCACCGGCTGCCTTACTCTCCACGCCGAAACACAACAGTGCCAGCACTGCTGCTTCACGGCAGGATTAGCGAGCAAGATGGTGGTAGCAATCCGGGCGGACCTTGCACAAGGTCCTACCACCTGCACACCTGGTATTAGTACAGCATGTCATAAAAAGTATTGTTTACTGCTTAGCAATAAGATTGCCATTGTTTAAGTTATGGATAATCTGTCACTGTTTTTATTGTTCTATTTTTGTATAGCATGAAGTGAATAACATTGCAATTTACACTGATTACGTTACCTACAGTCACAGTATATTTCTTAAGTACAGTTGAACTGTTTAATTTTTGACTCACTATAACTTTGTCAAAGAAATGTCACTTTTCTTGTCCATGTGTTTGACGAACAGGTAGCCTGGTACTTAGAGACCTTGACTATGAAGCTTGAAGAATTAAAGTCTCAGGTTCAATCCCTGGTTGTGGCAGATATTTGTATGAAAACTATGAATGCTTGTTTTCGAGTCTTGGATGTGTAGTAATGTATCTTCTTATTTAAGTAGGTCCATTGGTGTCATCTTTTTATTTATTCTGTCATTAATCATAAAATTAGATGGCTAATGTTGGTGCAGAACTGCCTTGGTGTTTTTCTGCCTGTGGACGAACACGTCACTCTCGCATCGGTCTAGTTGGCCACCACAGACGTTGCGCACAGGCAATACGCCAAAATTCTTCTGGAACAGAGGATGCAAGCCTCAATGATGATGAGACGCCTAATATGCTGGCTACCATCTGAAGTGCTTCAGTAATGTTTATGTATCTAAACATGCTCCTACTTAACAATAGATTTGTGTTCACATAGTTTTGTTAAAATTTTTGCTTAAAAATATAAGAACTCAACTGTAACAAGACAACCTGTGGATCTAATTTCTTCTATTTTAAGGGTTCTGTAGGGTCCAAAGGGTCTAAAAAGAGCCCTTTTACTGTCTCTCACATGTTTGTCTGTCTGTCATCTGTCACTCAGGTTTTGCAGCCATACGGTTGGAGCTAAAATCTTGAAATTTTCATTTTAATTAATAAGCATCTTGTTGACCCAAAGACTTTTTTGACCTGAAAGGTGCGAGACAAAATTTTGACCTTTTCCAGAGAGTAAAGTAATCTTTGTATATAACTCATTGATTAGATAAAAACTAGAAGTATTTTTTTTTCTTAAATTTTGTACCAATGAATTTTCAACTTCACCATTGACCTATGAACTTTAAAATACTGATAATGTTAATTATTAATAACAACCAAAGCGTTCATAAATCCGATTTTCTTCTTTGAATTTTTTAATACGCATCTGTAATACCCTTGGTGTTGCAGATGTTTATGGGCGGTGGTGATCTCTTACCATCAGGAGACCCACTTGTTCGTTTGCCCATGCAGGCGAATAAAAAAAAATCTTATTAAGTATGAATTTAGAAATCTACGGAACCCGGTGCGCAAGGCCCACTCGTACTTGGTCGGTTTTTGCAGTGCATCCTTTCCGAAAACGTTATAAAAAAACATGTAAAAGCGCTCTTCACGCACGCTGAAACTGCTATACTGATCTCGAATAAATTTGGTATGTAGATATACTCAGCGGCACAAAATTTGGCCCACCCTTAAAAATACCTATGATATATACATTTGACGGCCAAATTTTTTGCCACTCAGTAGGTATACTTGTAATATAAGGCCCTAGAAAGTACATGGGATAGTTTTTATCCTGCAAAAATGTATAGTTCCCGCGGCACGAATTCTTCGCTACTTTGCGAGCAACTACTGGTACCTACTTTATAAAGTACATGAGGAGTTTAAATACCAAGAAATTGTAGCAAAAATAAATAAAAAAGGCATTACCATTGTTTCCCGGGAACATGGGCTATTAGCTTCCTCGGTTGTAATATTAGGAATGTCTCTGACAATCAAAAGGGTAATTAACGGCGGGTTCCCTGATAGCCTGCATATCTGAAAGTTTTCGTTTTAGGGTTCCCTGGTCCTTGGGGTTCGATTAAAGTCGTGTAGGCGAAAAAAAATGTACGCGTAAACTATTATCTCTATAAAGGAGTGGAATCCTCTGCCAGCTTCTGTGTGTCCTGATCGCTACAATCTGGCCGTCTTCAAATCTAACTTGCGTTACCACCAGAGATGAGCGAGCAAAGCGAGCGTGCCGCGGCAGCTGCCGGCGGGTGCCATAATTGAATTCAACCATTATAGAAAACTTAGTTTACAGATTTTGATAGATATTTAATTATTTATAGGTAAATGCATCTATATAACGAAAGAATTTTATGGCAAAAAATATAAATAATATATACCTAGTAATGAAGCATATATTTTTATTACCCCAATAGGTGATAGGCATTAGGTATGTATAATGTCCGGGAAATTGAATTAGTTGAATAGTTTTTATCAAATTGCTATCTCATATTGGTCATTCTTCATAATGCCCGGGCAATATGAAAAATTACCGATTTATCACTTGGTCCACAACATAATACTTATACATACCTACTCAGGCGCGGTCGTAGCCTGAAATTTTGGAGCGGGTCACAAATATTAAATAATACATTATATCGAGTAATACCTTTGTTATTTTTAACCCCCGCAGAAAGAGGGGTGTTATATGTTTGACCGCTGTGTCTGTCTGTGGCACCGTAGCTCTTAAACGGGTGGACCGATTTGAATGCGTTTTTTTATTTGAAATCAGGTTTTTTAGCGATAGTTCTTGGACATGTTCAATCAAAATCGGTTTAGCCGCTTTTGAAATATTGAACTTTGAAGTGACAGAGTCGGGGTATTCCATCTTTTTGTTGGTTAGGTTATGTAAAATTTTAGACGATTTTTCAATTTAACGTGCAGGATTGGGGGGGGGGGGAGGGGGGAGCATGTCTCCTGTATATATATTTAGGAATCTATTAGCGTGTATTTAAATTATATTACTTTCTATTTGTTTCTTTTTAGATTTACTTTTTTGAATTTATGTCGCCTTCCGTGAAGTCGCCAAGCGGTCTCAGCGGAAGACCAGCATACGCCTCTACGGCCAGCACTATGCTGAGCTGAGACCGTTTCGCGATTTCGCAAATACTGTCATTAATATTTATTGTTGTTGTATTGTTTTATTTTGTGTACTTGTGTAATTTGCGAAATGCGAATAAACATTTCTATTTCTATTCGGTGTCTACGGAATCCGCTCCGCTAGCGGCGGAGGTACGGAACCTCCGCGTCTCCGCCCGCTCGGCGCGCGCGCATAATCGTACATTGTTTGTCCAGCATTCCGCCCTGCGCCGCCGCGGCCGACGGTCATGTTGCGCTACGCTATACTTTGCCTCGCGGCGAGCCTCGCCTCGGGTTACGTCGATAAACGTGAGTACTATAAACACTTGGGCCTGTACGAAGTGGAAAATTCGACCTTCGTATCTCTCCGTCCCGCGGACGCTTATTTAATACGAGTGAGAGAGACGGCACCATACGAACTTCGAATGTCGTAGTAGACCCCCTTGTTTAAATAAATGATGCGAGAAATATTACGCATTGTGTGGTAACAGTGCGACCAAGAATTTTCCTAAACGACGTGGTGGCCTATCGTTTTGATCTATGGCCTTTCAAACAGAGCATCGCGGGTTCAAAAGTTCTCGCATGGAGTCCGCGGATCGGCAAGCGTAGGACGTCCACCAACGAGATGGACGTATGACCTGGGGCCTTATTGTCTAAAATACTTTTTTTTTTTTTTTTGTTGATATGGCGTTTGCTGCCAGGCACTTTGCCAATGTCACGTCAAATTGCGTGATTTTGACTATCTCTTTTGTGGAGCGATTAAAATAACCCAGGGAAGGGACACTGTGGCAATTAGTTTACAATTATTTAGGTACATTTCATTTATACACATACCTATATGCAACAGTTAAAATTTATAATGTGAAGCATTGTTTACAGCTTGTTATCGTTTTTGTCAATAAATTCAGCCAAAAGGTAAATAACAATTTCTTTAAAGTTAGCTAAAAGGGTACGGACGTTAGTCGGGAGTTCAGTCTTTAATGTCTAACATACTTGGAATTACAATCGTTTTCATAACTCTTTCTGTCGCACGTTGTAAGACGAGGGTAGAAAGAGAATGAATGCCATCGTGAACGTTGCTTTAGACCCTTTTACTACCCAATACCCTGAGTCATCTGGTTAAAGCCGCGGGTCCAACCGAAGCGACTGGAGGTCTATGGGGGAGGCCTATGTCCAACAGTGGACGTCCTACGGCTGAGATGATGATCATGATGACCCTGAGCCTTTTGCCAAATAGTTGAGCATGTACCTTCTCACTTACGAGGATATGTATGTTCCTTTTTTTAATGGGCTATAAATGTTTGTTAGGGTTCCGTACGCAAAGGGTTAAAACGGAAACCCTATTACTAAGACTTCGCTGTCCATCTGTCCGTCCGTCCGTCACCAGGCTGAATCTCATGAACCGTGATAATTAGACAGTTTAAATTTTGACAGATTATGTATAACTGTGGCCGTTATAACAGCAACTACTAAAAACAGAATAAAACAAATATGCTCCCATACAACAAACGTGATTTTTTGCCAATGTGTAATGAATGTTGAAAAGATGGTACGGGACCCTCGGTGCGCGAGTCTGACACGCATTTGGCCGGCTTTTTTTCTTTCTTTCTTGTGAAAGCCACGGGTCTACTGTGGATGCAGGCCGCTTAAAACTGAAGCAACTGGAGGTCTATGGGGAGGCCTATGTCCTAAAGTGGACGTCCTATGGCTGATATAAGGCTTATCTATCAAATATTGTTTCCAGAATCACCACCGCAATGGAACCCAGTCTACACAGTGAAGGGTCTCCTCAACATACCTTATGCTGAACTGCACGAACCGTTCTACGCTTGGTGAGTACACTCAGTCACAGTCCAATCGAGTTCATAAACTTGTAAGCAAAAATTTGATCAAAAATATATGAACACTACTATTAACGGCGTAGAAGCGTGTTCAGATATTTTTGATTGAATTCAAAATTCAAATCATTTATTCAGTAAATAGGCCGCAATGGGCACTTTTACACGTCATTTTTTAAACTATCAGCGCTTTCGGAAAGACCATCATTGCCAAGAAAAATACGCCGCAAGACACTTGGCAGAAAGTCATTTCTTCGAAATAAAATAATTCCAAATAAAATACTTAAAAACACAGTATTCAATTAAAGAGAAAATTACAAAATAATAATAATAATACATACAGGGATGTATGGGGTCCCTTAGTTACAAAACTAAACACTAACTATATCTACGTATGAACTCGACGGAGGTCTATGAAATTCGAAAATCGAAGTGCCATCCTTCTCACTCTTGTATTAAATATAATCGGCAGCGGGATGGCAAGCTACAGAGTTCGAATTATGCACCTCGTAGTACTTAGGCGCAGAGGAGATACGTCTTACCTGGCTTGGGAATAGAGTCGTAGATATTTATGCACGTTTTCTTGTGTCAGATATTTGTGCTGGTGACTGGTAGACTGATGAAAAGCTGCAATTATATACCTAAATATATTAAATGATATTGTAACGGATAACTCACGTCTTAAACCGAGTTTAGCTCGACATGTTTCGGGCTTTCGTAGCCCTTCTTCTCAGGAGCACGCGACAAATAAAAAAAAAATATTCCTAAAATGCGGGTAGTTGTGCGCCGGTGTTAGTTTCGTCGGGTGTTGCGGCAGCCGCCGAGTCGCGTGCTCCTGAGAAGAAGGGCTACGAAATAGCCCGAAACATGTCGAGCTAATAAACTCGGTTTAAGACGCGAGTTATCCGTTACATTATCATTTAATATGAGTGAGTCTCACGGTAGTTTCATGTTCAAAATTACCTAAATATACTCTATAAACCATAACGTAAAGTGATATTAATAAACCTTGTTCAATGCGTGATTCTAATTTAATAATAAATATGGCGGGGCTTTGAATTGAAAATTTCGTATCGTAACAATGTGTGTTAAATGAAAGCTAGACTTAACCCGTTCTAAATATCATATGTTGAAATACTTTTAAGCTACCAGTACCCTTAGAGCAAGTTTTCGGTTACAAAATACGTCTCGATCGCGTTCGCGTTAAAATCTCAATTTGTATGGAAACACGAAAATCGCAAACGTTCCGCTAGAGGCGCTGTTCGTGTTTCCATACAAATTGAGATTTTAACGCGAACGCGATCGAGACGTATTTTGTTACCGAAAACTTACACTAAGGGCACAGTTTCAGAGATTGTATCAAAAAAGTATGAAATAAAATAATTAATTTAAAAATGAAAAAAAAAAACCCACTGCCTTTAAAATATCTCTAACTCTGCTAAGTAACTCGCGACCCATTAGGGCATTTCTATTGTGCAGTTGTGTGCCCTGAGTTTATCTCTCCGATTTCAACAAAATTTGGGAGGTAGACTCAGTCCATGATCCCGAGCTGTAAAAACAGGGTCTCCAGATGTGTCCCCAAAATATTGTATGGATGTGTCCGTTTTGTTACGAAAATTAAAAAAAAAAGCTGGTCACGACTTTGAATGGGTCCCGACTGTTAAACTTTAAGCTACTTAACAGATCTAGACCACTACCTACACTTATTTTTTCTTTTTAGATTTTAATGCAGTCGGGTTTTTTTTTTTTTTTTTGATGAACGAAGTTTTTTTCATTTTATTTTCATTATCTTGACATTATTTGCTGTTATTAAAGGAAAACCATGTTATTATTCAATATCGCAGTTTAATTAAGTGCTTAACTATTCTAATTAGTGTACACATATAGTATTATTACTTCTCTGAACTCTGTAAACAACAAAATATTGTTAGCCACAGAAACTTGAGTACTTATGTTCAGTTTAAATATATTTTGTAGGTGATTTGCTTTGTTTGTGGTGTAATTTATCAGTGTCGTTGGTTTTCCTGTAACTTAGTAATATAGTAAGAACTGTTTATTTATAAATGCCGCGTCGTGGTGGCCTAGTGATTTGACCTATGGCCTCTCAAGCGGATCGTGGGTTCAAACTAGGTTCAAATCCAGGCTCGCAAATGTATTTTTCGAAATTTTGAGCTTTATGCTAAGGAAAACATGGTGAGGAAACCCGCACAAACCTGGATAGCAATTCAATGGTGTGTGTGAAGTTCCCAATCTGCATTGGGCCCGCGTGGGAACTACGGCGCAGGCCCTCATTCTGAGACGCTGGAACGTTCTATGTATATGAACAATTATTAATATGTCTTAGTGGGATCATTATCATATCATTCATTTCTTATCTATCATGGTTTTCTATCGCATTTTATCGGAAAATTTCGTATTTATCGTGCCCACTCAATAAGCTTCAGTGTCAGTGTTCAGTGACAGTCGTTCTGACATTTGACACTAAAATTAATAAAGTTCCATATTAATGGATATGAAAATATCACTTATTTAATACAATAATTCGGGGCTTCTCAAAGTAATGGCTCCACTCCACGTGCCTCTGTTAAAGTTTCTAGATGACAGCGAACGCCTACACCCCCCCCCCCCCAAAGAGTTGGGGAAATATTTTTTTATTTCAATCATCATCGTAATAAAATATATTATTTATTTCAATAAAAGGTAATACATACAGGTAAGAAACATCTTGCCACTCTTGCAGCCACCAATACGTAAATCTTGTCGCGATCCCCCTACCGTCGAATGGTGAACCCCTACCCCACTTTGAGAAACCCTGCGGGTGCCGTCGTCGCTTTACGCCAGGATTGAATCACTGAATTCATGTAGTTATGAATCATGCAACGCATGATTAAATCTCTAGGTCGGTTATTACTTTTCTTACACGTTTTATATTAGCTTTATCTATAACTATGTATCCATGAATGTAACGGAATCTTTGAACTTTGTTTTCTTTCTCTTCTTATTGTAGTATCATGACATGGAACTTTGCATTTACTTACTTATGCGTGTGTGAAGTTCCCAATCCGCATTGCGCCCGCGTGGGAACTACGGCCTAAGCCCTCTCATTCTGAGAGGAGGCCTGTGCCCTGTAGTGGGACGTATATAGGCTGGGATGAAAGTTATAGTTAATAATACAGGGTGTTTGGTAGCTGGGTGCAAAGCTTTAAGGGGGTGATAGCCGAGGTATTTTTGAACATTTTTAGCCATATATGTCTTAGTCGAAATTTGTTTTTGTTTTTTTAAATTGAAAATTTAGAAATTTTAGGAAAATACACAGAATTACGCACTTTATTTTGAGCTTTAATCACTCCTGCTGGCTCGTGCTGAGGCACCGACCGACTTCAGACTGGTAGAAAAATGATAGAAAATAGTTTTGTTATACAATTTTTTAGTCCGGTCATACATGCATCATTCATATGTAAAAAAAGCCGCGAACGGACGAACAGACGTAGGTAGACAGACATGGCGAAACTGTAACGGCTCCATTTTTGCCATTTTGGCCTACGTAACCCTAAAAATACTAGTGTAGGTTGGCATATTTAGAACAACTGGCTCACATCAAGTTTTCTTAATATTCTAAGAATATGTCTATAACTCTGTCTGGCCCCAAGTTGCGCTAAATTTGTTTATATTATTTGAACTTTATCTAGAGGTCGTGTTTCACCGATAAGCCCCGCGTATGGCAAATATACTGAGATAATCGATTCTTGGGTACATAAATAAACCTCTTTACAGATCCAGTGAATAATGTAATCATCGTATTTTGTGTGTCCCCACCTTCTGGTATTTTACCCTATATTTTTACGTGTTTAGGGCATTTTTTGGGGTAGAAAATTATTTAGGGTATTTTTAAGGTGAAAGTTTTCTAATAAAATAACTTTATCTAGAAAATCGCATCTTTGTCGATTTCGAGAAAAAAGTACTGCAGATGACATAGAAGCCAAGACTATTCGATGAATTCCAAGAATTATTCGAAACGGTGTAGTAGGTCAGCTATTAAGTTTATTAATAAATCGCATTTCTTTGCTTTGTTTTTATTTAAAAAAAAATTGGATACAAAAAAATAAAAGTGCCTAATTTAAGGTAATTTCGTGTAGCGTTAGGGTAAAAAAAAATATCTGAGGTGGCAAATTTTTGTCGGATAAGTTCGTATATCGTCTCAATATGTTTCAGGACACTAAACAATAAAGTTCCATAATAATCGATATGAAAATATTACTCATTTAATACAATAGTTTATTGACACTGGGTGCCGCCGTATACTGATTGAGATACGACTTTTGCCGATGAAAAACTATTACGCACTACATCTATGTACATCTGTAATATGTTTAAAGCGGAAATTACACTTTGTTGTTCGCTGCATGCGGCGACCGCAAAAGTGTAAAGAACACTGTAGTCGGCTGTATTCGGCGAGCGACAGCTGCCACCGCCTTAATATGGCCGCCGCAGTAGACGGACAGACTAATGTAAAGGCGACGGTCGTTCGCCGAAGTAGTTTGACACAAGAAAGTGTAATTTCCGCTTTACATGTTGTGACTGATTTCGAGTTCTGTTCTACGCCAATGCAGTAGTCGGATTGACTTGAAATTTAGTTTTCAAAACATATGCTCGAATAATTCACTTTCAAAGGATGTATACATGGCTCGTAAGTTCATGTTACCGCACTAGTGCTATTTTTTTACAGTTTTTTTTAATTCAACATTTTAAAGTTAAAAGCAAAGAGTTTTAAATGACAAAAATAAAAATATCCACTTATACCTAGAAAAATGTATAAATATACAAAAGTAAGTAATGAATTTGCAAAATTGATTGTAATTATTTTAAACTGTAATTTAATTACCTCGGATTTTAATGATTTCCACCTTTAATTTATTCCAAAAAATAGCAGTGGCTGAACGCGTCGAACCTTTGCCTGATAATTTTAGTTAACTTAATTAAAAACAAAACTTACGCATGCGCATTACAGACGCGCCATTTTTGTAAAACTGCGTTGTTTTGTTTTTATTTTTCAATTTTGTGTTATTAATTGTCTATTTTCTCACAAATGTATTGAAAAACGTTGTATGATACACGGTTGGCAAGGTTTTACAAACTGGTGACGATGAAAACCCTCGCCTTGCGGCTCGGGTTTATCACTCGTCAACTCATTTGTACAACCTTACTTACCAACCTCGTATCACAAATAACTAAAACAATATAAGGTGTATTGGATGACAATATAAGTCCAATCAGCAAAGTAAGCTTGCATTAAATATTTTTTTCACTTCTCTAAACAGCCGCAAACAAAAAAGTTGCTACATATTTATAAATATATATTATATATATATATAGATATATATATATAGCCCTCTTGTTGTGAGGGGAGGCCTGCGCCCAGCAGTGGGACGTATATAGGCTGGGATGGATGGATGGAATAATAATAAATATCACGGGACAATTCACACCAATTGACCTAGTCCCAAAGTAAGCTTAGCAAAGCTTGTATTATGGGTACTAAGCAACGGATAAATATAATTATATAGATATAGATACATACTTAAATACATATTAAACACCCAAGACCCGAGAACAAACATTCGTATTTTTCATACAAATATCTGCCCCGACACGGGAATCGAACCCGGGACCTCAAGTTTCGTAGTCAGGTTCTCTAACCACTAGGCCATCTTGTCGTCTAAAATATATATATATAAAAATAAAAATCAATGAAATCGATTGTAAAACTCAAGCATTAAAACTTATTTCCCCTCGACGTGTCTATATCCACTCGCCTTACCGTCTCGGGTAAAATGGCTCGTTTTATGCTCTCGTTGTACAATCTGCTAGGATTTAACGATTACCTTATGGTTCATCCATATAGGACGTTACACATTTAGGGGGAGAGGGTCAGGGTTTTAATGACTTAAAACGTACGTGTGACAAGAGGGGGGGGGGGGCTTGTAAAAATGGACAACATTGGTGTGATGTACTTTATAGGTGGCTCCTATTTTTGATCTCACTGTACAGATGTGTGGGTGTTAAATAAAGAATACATGTATTGTATTATTATTTGTACCTATTATCGTATTCGAAGTGTATTGACCTGACGCCCGGTTGCTAAACATAAACATCGCTACGAAACCCTTGACCAAGTTTCATGCTATCTTAAAGTGGGGGGCAATGATCTTGGGTATGTTGTTCAGAACTCCATATGCCATAAATTTTGGTTTATCATGTAAATGGTGGATAGGCTTGGAAATATTAAAAAAAGTAGATTAGAAACATTATTGAACATTATTAGGCAAAGTCGGATTGATAAATATTATTATAAACATTTGATTTTCATCAGTCTGAACCATCAGTCCGTCAGTTTGAAAGATGTCAGCCTGAATGATGGTCTGCTCTGACGCCAGAATGAGCATATAACCGATGTCTGACGATTTAGGTAGGTAAGCGTGCGAAGCCGCGGGCAAAGACTTGTTGAGTATAAAACTAACTTGGCATTGTTCCCACAGGTACGACAGCAAGAATGGCAAGTCGCGTATCGACTACTACGGCACAATGGTCAAGACGTTTCAGATGACACCCTCCGTCTACCCGCAATACGGGACCATGCTCAAGGTACGTTTACATTACATACTGTAACCAAGGCCGGCTTTAGTCATCTAGGCGCCCGCCTTTGGCGCCCTTTTTGATATCATCATCATCATCATCATGTCAGCCGAAAGACGTCCACTGCTCCCAAGGCTCTCCACTCATTCCGGTCTTGTGCTTTCCGCATCCACCGCGATCCCGCGATCTTAACCAAGTCGTCGCTCCATCTTGTCATCAAAAACCATCAGATCACCAGATGTATATTGGTCATCAGATATACAAGGTGATAATTAAATAACTGAAAAACAGAAAGTACAATCCATTACACTATGTAGCTATGCAACAAAATACAATTGACAAACTAAAAAATAACCATAAAAACATATTTTGAATACAAGCTTTTTTTCTGACTGTACTTGCATTGACACCCAAACTACATTTGCATACCAAATTTCAAGTCGATGCTATTAACCGTTGAAGAGTTCCGTCCTGCGGAGACGATCCTGGCTGGACTACCAGGATGTCACTAGTGTCACTACTGGATTATTGTATGATCCCTGCTAAGTCACAAAATGGCCGCCACAAGTTTGAACAGCGGACTTTGACAAGAGCAAAAAACCATACCGAAGATATTTTTAGTGAATGGAGGGTTACGCAAAGATTTAAAAAAATCCAGGACAATTTATTTTCAGGAATTTGTATGTAAAAATCCTCTAAATTAGGTATTTATTACTGCTACTTTTACTACTTTACTAACAATAAATATGAAAAAAATAAAATTAGGATGATTAACATAATTACGGCTTTTTGCACTTAGGTACAACATAAGCATGCGGATCGGAAATGGCGGGAAAACAAACATCTCGCTTTTTATTTTATTTTCCTGCTAATTTGCTGTCAATTTTTTTAAAATTATCAATGAGGCTATCTTTTGTCTTTGATTTGTCAAGGTGGCCAACATAACGCGTCTAATCCGTCTATCAGCAGCTCAACAACCAGCAGACTGCTAGCAAGCGTTTATGAATCATACTTCTTGACAACCGTCTAACAAGCTTAATCAGTCTGCTAAGTAACAGACCGATCAAACCTCAATTAATGATTTTTTATGAATAAGGATGTAGTGTGGAAATAAATGTTTTTCCCCCTCAGATAGCTCCAGTCACGACGGAGACGGAGCTGAACAAGCAGACGTGTCTCCAGGTGAACGGCACCGCGGACCAGCAGACAGACATACAGGGCGTGCTGCCCGACATGACGGACTTCAAGTTTATTGGTGAGTGGACAGGGCTCCAATAGAGGAACTATTAAGGTAGAAACACACTACTGGAACGCGACGCCGCACGACGACATAACTAATAAATACATTATGATTGGTTATTTGGAGTCTTTTTGTATTTTTTTATTTCAACTCCAAATTTGTTACTTTTACGGGTATCCCGTGAAACCATATCGAGAATACAAACTGAGACATGGATGCACAGAAAAACCAGAAAAGAGACCAGCACTGGGAATAGAACCCAGGTCCTCAGCAATCCGTGCTGCGTGCTATAATCCCTACACCACTGCTGGACAGGAATCTAGACACGAATTTTTCCTATGTATACATATCTCAGGTTGCTTATTTCTACTATGCTATTTAAGCAGCAGCACTAAAGACAAGACAGAAAAAAAAGAACGAAGAAGAAAGAGTGTGACGTCGGTCGACGAAACATAGGTGTCGCTAGTGCTGCTGCTTAAGTAGCATAGTAGAAATAAGCAACCTGAGATATGTATGCATAAGAAAAATTCGTGTCTAGATTCCTGTCCAGCAGTGGTGTAGAGGTTATAGCACGCAGGACGGATTGCTGAGGACCTGGGTTCGATTCCCAGTGCTGGTCTCTTTTTCTGGTTTTTCTGTGCATCCATGTCTCAGTTTGTATTTTCGATAATAAATACATATAAATTACAGTATAAAATAGTAAGTAACTAAAGTAGTAAATAACTAAAACTAAACATCTTCATCATCGAAGTAGTTAGCCAAACGGACCTCACGATATGTACTTGTGCCAAGTAGCTTGTCACACAAACCCTCATTGAGATCGTTTTTTAGGGTTCCGGAGCCACAATGGCAAAAACGGAACCCTTATAGTTTCGTCAAGTCCGTCTGTCTGTCTGTCTGTCCGTCCGTCCGTATGTCACAGGCATTTTACTCGAAAACTACAAGATGTATATCAATGCAATTTGGAGTACAGATGTCTTGTCCAAGCCGCTATTTAGTTTTGTAGTTAAATTACAAAAATAAATATTTGTAGGGGGCACTCCATGTACATGTAACAGAAATTGAAAAAAAAATTTTTTTTAACTCTCATCAACGTGTGGCACATAGTTCGACAGCTCTTTTGAAAAGATATTAAGGTTTCTCAAAAACTTTTTTGATTAAGTGAAGATTTCCAGAAATAATCGCTCCCAAAGTAGCAAAAATGGTGTCCCCCCTCTACTATTTTTATTTCAATTTTTTTGAGGAGGTTTATGGGGCAGGTCTACGTCCAACAGTGGACGTACTGCGGCGGATATGTTGATGATTACTTTATTGCAGGCACGGAGAACATGCGGGACTCTGAGACATCAAAATGGCAGATGGTGAGCACGATAGGCGATAAAATAAACAAGTATACCATGTGGGTTAAATACAAGAAGGACTTGAGAGGCGAAGCCCTGCCCATACCAGTCAGGTGAGATAGCACTAGTCGTTGAATGTAGTTATGATTATGACAGCGTTTGTATGAACATTCAAGATAGAGCATTATAAAATCAAGGTTTTCTGCTAAAGCAAAAAATAAGAAGTAGCAAATTAGCAATTGGACTAAAGTAGCAAAGTAGCAAGTAGTCTAAGAAGCAATTGGTCTGAAATTCTTTTACTCAAAGTCGACGGAGCTACACTTTGCGGAGCTCCTATTCCGCGTGCCTGAGGCGCTTCGCAACTTTAATCTAATCTATATATTTTCAAGTTTTCAACAAAAAAAGGTTAGGACCGGTTGCTTTTTAGACCTATTGCTATTCAGACCAGAGGCTGTATTGCCTTACGTTTCTAACGCTCGCGATCACAATCAAATGACAGTTTTTGTGCGAAACCTGTCATTTGATTGCGATCGCGATACCAGAAACCCTTCTTAGATCGCTTGAGTTTAGACCAGCGGGTATTTAGACGAAGTGATTATTTATTTCGAGGGTCTCGAAAATGACTCGAAGGTTTTCGATGAAGTTTGGTATGTAGGGGTTTTCGGAGATGAACAATCGATCTAGCTTGATCTTATCTCTGAGAAAACATGAGTTTTCGACTCTACGGTCGCAGGGTTTTTTAATTGTTTTTTTTTATGCTAGCTTGCCTGTTTTTAGTAACTTCTAGTGCAACACGTGTTACATAGATTTTTTGTGTAACATTGCATCTCTTATTATCTGGTACTGCATATTATTTGATAAATTATCTTATCTCATCTTATCGGGACGACCTTTGGCCCATTTCACGAAGCCAGAACATACAATTTACAAGCGGCAGCCTCTTTTTAATGCATAGTGTTAAACAAAGACTACCGCTTGTAAATTGTAATTTGTAGCTTCGTGAAATAGGGCACTGGACGCATTCAGAAGCGACTGGCAAGACTTAGCTGCGGACAGGGGAAGTTGGGAATCCAAGGGCCTTTGGCCAGCAGTGGAACAGACAATGGCTAAAAGATCTCATCTTATCTTTCCGTTGTCCAGGTACGAAATGAAAGGCTTCAACTCCCTGCTGGGCTCGCACTATGACCACTATTATATCGACTACAACGACTACGACATCGAAGATATTGACCCCGACGTGTTCAAAGTCGACGCCGGTAAGACACTACAAATTTGTAGTGAATAATCAGCATAGCTCGGACAGGTCATCGCTAAAACAGATATATGGAAATGAAGCAAGATTCAATGGAGTCGTAAATTATTATGGAAAATATACTGAAATAATACTTTACATAATACTCTGTTAATCTTGTTCTAATACCGTGTTGCGATTGTTTTGCGATGACCTGTCCGAGCTATGATAATCAGTTTCCATCGGGAAAATTTGGAGCACATGGCTACTTCCGAATGCTGCCGACCGTCTATGAATATTGTATTCATAAGTGCCACGTTTGTATTAATCACATTTTTGACGACCTGATGGCCTAGTGGTTAGAGAACCTGACTACGAGGCTTGAGGTCCCGGGTTCAATTCCCGTGTCGGGGCAGATATTTGTATGAAAAAAAAAACGAATGTTTGTTCTCGGGTCTTGGGTGTTTAATATGTATTTAAGTATGTATCTATCTATATAATTATATTTATCCGTTGCTTAGTACCAATAACACAAGCTTTGCTAAGCTTACTTTGGGACTAGGTCAATTGGTGTGAATTGTCCCGTGATATTTTTATATTAAAAAATAAAAAATAGGGTGCTTTATTTATTAGCTACAAATGTAACACTTCAACAGTCGTGGCGCTACTTATATCTTGTACGGTCGAGATGGTGATGATGATTATAGTAAAGTGTTGTGTCAGGCATGCAGTGCACGAGTTTCCCGGGGCCGGGCGCGCGGCACTTCGCTACCTTCAACCCTATGAAGGAGTTCATGCACCCCGTGCACGACGCGCATGTGCACGACGAGTTTGACAGGTAAACTGCATTTTCATCTCTCCTGTTCGGAAAGTTTAATTTTCATGGGTAGATAGTCGGGTGGAAAATTACGTTTTTATCTCTAGGGTGGAAAGTATTTTTTTTTTAATTTTTCGATTAGCCCCGGAGTCGAAGATAGTTGAGTTACGTCAATGACACTTTTTTTTCACGTTTCGGCATGGCCATCAGGATGCACTTTGTGGCCAAGGAGCTTATATACAACACCGGAGGTTGGACGCCGAACATCCGTTTGTTTGAAACAAGAAATGTGATCTTTATTACGTCACGAACATATTCCATCTCTTTCTTCGCTTTGGTTTAGACAGAGTTGGAAGTCATTCGTGAAATGTGAAAGAAAGAGATGGAATATATAAATAAGTAATAATGGTCGTTCGGTGTTCAACCTACAGTTTTGTATATAAGCCGACCAAGGGGTCGTGACCAACTCGATTTTTTTTTATAGTCGGCTGTGGCAAATGGCCAGTCGAATGGCCGTTGGAGGTTGGATATAAGTAAATTCAATTTATTATTATTCTCTTTTTTTTGTAGTATTTTACTTTCCTCACAGTCGAATTGAAAAGTAGAATGTCTAACTCGGGTGAAATTACCCATTTCCCCTTGAACCATTGGCGCTCTCACTTCGTTCGAGCGCCAGAAATATCTCGGGTGCAATGGGTCACTTTCCACCCTTGGTTATCAAACTACTATTTTAACACACTTGTTCGTAAGCAGTGTCGTAACATGCAGGCTAACTCGGTTGCAACCCCCTAAAGAAAACTCGAGGGTTTTTTTACAAGCTTTTATTTAGTTTCACCTGTCCCGTTGTCTGTCTGTCTGTCTGTCTGTCTGTTTGTAATCAAATCTTGCAAGTTAAATTTGACCAACTTCCAGTAGTCAGATTGACTTGAAATTTGGAATACTTATGTAAATCGAGTGACAACACAATAATCTAGTAGTGACATCCTGGTAGTCCAGCCAGGATCGTCTCCGCAGGACGGAATTCTTCAACGATTAATA
Source organism: Choristoneura fumiferana (assembly GCF_025370935.1). Taxonomy (NCBI): domain Eukaryota; kingdom Metazoa; phylum Arthropoda; class Insecta; order Lepidoptera; family Tortricidae; genus Choristoneura; species Choristoneura fumiferana. The sequence continues at coordinate 15,071,092 of NC_133495.1, forward strand.
GCATCGACTTGAAATTTGGTATGCAAATGTAGTTTGGGTGATAATGCAAGTACAGTGTAAAATTGGGTGCCCGATATGAGAGATCGGTTGGTTTCTTGGACAATGGAACAGTGACAAACAAACTTAAAAACCTTATTTATATTGATGCGCGATACTAGCGCCACCACATTTTGTGTTTTATTTTGTAACTAATGAGGTTCATGAATGTCAACGGGCATCGATAATTTTTATTAATTAGCAAGCTATCTAGTTCAGCAGATGAACTATAGATGGCGCTGTATCGAACATACAGTCAACAACAACTATAGTCAGCAAAATAAGCTTGTATTCAAAATTAAATTTCCATGGTTAGGTTATTGCGTATAACGCCTAAGGACGTAATGAGTTGTCGCGGGTACAGTCGCCATCAATATTTCGGAGCGGCCAAGGTGATCAAAAATATCGAAACGTGAACTCTAATACCAATAATGGAGTGCATGTGCCGATATCTTTGACCACCTTGCACATATATACTGAGCGGCAAAAAAGCTGACCTTCAAATTTATGCAAGAATGGGTAATTTTGTATGTAGAGTGGGACAAATTTTGTGCTGCTGAGTTTATTTTACTCACAAATGTGATGAAAAACATTGTATGTCTAAGGCACTTGTCTCACCGCCAGCGAGGAAGCGATTGGCTATCGACTATTTTCTCGCTCAAGAAACGAACAAAAGATATAAGATCCTGTGTGAGTAAAAGAGACACATATATTAATAGTTGATCGCTGGCTGTTCACACTGTCGGCGAGAACTCGCTCTTTCATCTTTTGTCGCAGCGACAAGAGCTATAAAACTCGCTGAGCTATAGATTCTCGCTCAGCGATGTCAGCTTGGCGGCCGCCCCGCACGAGCGAGTCGAGTGGAGCGAGTAATCGCCCGTCGCACGCGAACACTCGCTTACAGCCAGCGACAAAACTACACTCGCTTCTCGCTGCTCGCCCACTCGTTTCTAGTTACTCGTTCTACTCGCTTCTCGCTCATCGTCGGTGGTGGGACAAGTGCCTTAAGGACGGTACTGGAATTACGAACATCGACTCATTACTCAATAGGACATAACTTAGGACCAGGGTGTTGCGGATATTCGCATCCGCATCCGCAACAGCGGAGCATCCGCTTTAAATTTAACAACCACATCAACATCCGCATCCGCATAAAATCAATTCGGAGCTAATGCGGATCTGCATCGTGGAAGGTGAAATTATATAAAAGAAATCGCAAATGTGCATTTTTTGCGGGTGTTTTGCTACGCGTGATTAAAAACAAAGGTGCCGCCGACGCAGTGTGATTTTTACCCGACTGACCGAAGGAGGGTTATGTTTTAATTTATAAAAATAACTTAAAAGCAATACTTCATGGTTTTTATGTAACAAATCTTACATCCGCATCCACATTCGCGGATGTCAAAAATTCTGCATCCGTAACATCCCTGCTTAGGACTTCTAATAGACTCTCGTTCGTAAGACTGCGTTCCACCAAAGATGTGCGAGGATGTGTTGCGAGTTTGCGAGAAATCTGTTTTTCATGAACCAATAGAAACGCTTCGTTTACCAATCCTCGCTCTGCTCAGCTGTTTCAGAGCTTTCAAAGTCAAAGTCAAAAATATCTGTATTCAATTTAGGCCAAAACAAGCACTTATGAATGTCAAAAAAAAATCTACCACCGGTTCGGAAAAACCTCTGTTGAGAAGAATCCGGCAAGAAACTCAACGAGGTATTTTTTTTAAACAGATTTACAATTTACTGTAAGTAAATAATTTTCAAACACCTTGTATTGTATACGTTTGTCCAGATTCAAGAACAAGCACGGCAAGCAGTACGCCTCCGAAGTGGAACACGAGAAGCGTCTGAACGTGTTCCGTCAGAACCTCCGCTTCGTGCACTCGACGAACCGCGCGCGCCGCGGCTTCACCACCGCCGTCAACCACTTGGCCGACCGCACTGAGGACGAGATCGCCGCGCTCAGGGGCCGCCGGTACTCGGGGCCCAACCGCGGTCAGTTGGGGACAGGGGGGGAGGGGTTGACGGGGACGGGCCGGGGACAGGGAGAGCGGCAGGGATAGGAGAGAGACAGTGACAGGGGCAGGGACAGGGTGAGGGAGAGAGACAGGGACAGGGACAGGGTGAGGGAGAGAGACAGTGACAGGGACAGGGACAGGGACAGGGTGAGGGAGAGAGACAGTGACAGGGACAAAGAGAGGGACATGTACAGGGGGAGGGAGAGGCGGAAGGAGAGGGGGAAGGGAAGGGGTAGGGACAGGGACAGGGAGAGCGGCAGGGATAGGGAAATGGGCAACATTCTGCATCACACATGCTATGTGACAACTAGATGGCGCGACATCTATACGCGGTACGTGTCAGTAATATATCGATAAATATTTAAGAAATGATATTTGTTGCAGGATTGCCATTCCCATACGGAGAAGCCGAGTTAGAAGAAATGAGCACCAAGCTGCCGCCTGAATACGACTGGAGACTCTTCGGGGCCGTCACTCCCGTCAAAGGTAATCATTTTGGTTAAAATATTTCTAATGCAAACTAATTTTTTCACTGTTCTTTTTGTTCCGTAGCAAGTGTTAAATCGATTCCTATTGAACTTTGTTGGAACTGTTGAATGTTCCCATAAAGTTAATGGCTTGCTATTAATGCTGGCTATTAATTAAGAGTTAGTATTAATATAACTTTTAGACAGACAAACAGGTAATAAATAAGGTGGTCTCATTGCTGAAGGTGTGTCGTGTTCGCAGACCAGTCTGTGTGCGGTTCGTGCTGGTCGTTCGGCACGGTGGGCGCGGTGGAGGGCGCGCTGTTCCTGCACAACGGGCAGCATCTGGTGCGGCTCAGCCAGCAGGCGCTCGTGGACTGCTCCTGGGGGTGAGACTGACACTGACAATTTTTCCTCTTTAGTACAGATTTACATTTTTATATTTATTTATTTATATATAAACCATTGAAAATTTACAGGAGATTAAATAGGCAGCTAGCGTAGGCCCTGGGGATCAGTACAAAATTCGAAAACCGTCCCTTTCACTCTTGTATCAAATAACATAAGCGTCAGCGGGACAGCAAGATACGGAATTCGAATTTTGCACTTCGTAGTGGGCCTGAAGTGACAGTGTGTTAATTCTGCATGGTGTTACCAGTTTCGGCAACAACGGCTGCGACGGCGGCGAGGACTATCGCGCGTACCAGTGGATCATGAAGCACGGCCTGCCTACTGAGGAGGACTACGGGGGCTATTTGGGACAGGTCCGTATAATTAGACTAGTTTGCTAATTTATAGTACTTTATGCAACTGTATCGTAATAGGGGTCCTTAAAATACGAGTGTGGGTTTATGAAACGAGGCGTAGCCGAGTTTCATAATAGGGTCACACGAGTGTTTTAAGGCCTAATTACGTACAGTTGCATACAATATTTTATCTATATCCATATATTAAATCCTCTATCATGTGTTCTGCGAACCATTGAGTATGACCTGCATTAATTCTAACTAGGTAGGTATGTCTGCCCCACGAGCTGCGCCCGCGAGACCTGCTGCTGCACGTGGTCGCGGCCCCCCCCCCCTCCGTGCTGTAATGATGTATGAAATCTCATTACGATACAGATTTCTGTATCGTAATGACCAATACGATACAGCCGTGTTCATAATAGAATCCAATGTCGTAATGCTGGTCATTACCTATGGTTTTTGAACGCATAATTGAGGATTTACTATATGGGTGTAGATAAAATTTATCTATAATTTTTATTTATTTATTTGTCAATAAAAAAATACAGCATTACAGTTATAAAAACCAATGCGCTGTAAAATTCAAATTATCATTCAATCAGTATAATTAATAGAATAGGCTCCTGAAGTCCATTATACAAAATTGTTTCGGAAATAAAGTCAAACTGACGTGGTGTCAAAACAATAGAGAAAAAATAGTAGATTGTACAACAAGAGCATAAAACGAGCCATTTTACCCAAGACGTTCATATAGCGTGGATAGACACGTCGAGGGGAAAATGGGTTTAATGCTCGTGGTTTATAAGTGTTTTATACACTGCTTTTCAATTCGATTGAGAAGAAATTAAATAGCAACAATGGAAACAATTGTTCAGATTTGTAGTATTATTGATTTATTTCTTGATAGATTTGATAGTTTTTTTTTAGTTTTACATAAAATATAAATTATTAAAAAATATATAGAAACTTTTTTGCTTGTCGCTATTGACACCTGATTACCTTGGTCTCAGACGAAGATTTTACTTTATGCGCTAGAGCATAAAAAGTCATTTTATCTCGCCTAGATCCAGCATTAATACCAACTTTACGAATGTGAGAAGTGAAAAAGAATTTTTACTTTGTTACATTGTTTTAGCTCTTAAACTTATTGTGTTGTGTATTTACTTTCCAATTTTTTTTTTACAAAATTTACTCAAACGAAATCTAAGTCTTTCCTCGTTTTTTTTTCAAACCAGCATCCCTTGGCTTGTTCAATCACGCCAAACTACTGAAAAAAAAAACTAGTCCGTTAATTGGGCATTCATTTTGTTCCGCAGGACGGCTACTGCCACATCGACAACGTGACATTGGTGACCTCCATCAAAGGCTGGGTCAATGTCACCACTAACAACGAAAACGCTCTCAGGGTCAGTATACAATCACTTGAATAAAATAACAGGGTGTCCACTTTCTGGAAAGTCAGGGAAAATCTGGGAAATTTGCTAGAAATCCAAAAATTCAGGGTAAAAACTCGTGATTTCTCAAAACTTAGCTCGATATTTTGACACCAGTCGTTCCAGTTCTGGGCGATGTACGAGTACACCATAAAAAACAGTCAACAAAAAAGTGAGCACGTTCGGTGTGTAGTGAATTCCCATCATCGGGTCTAGCTTAGTATCACGGGGCAGTAAAAAAAATCATGGCTCTTATAACCTGCTTTGAAATGTACTATGGCCAGCAAAAGTCGATGGACTTATTGGTCCATCCACTTATGCAGGCTATTGTACATGATTGGTCAGGGAAACTTCGAAATGTGGTCAGGGAAAAGTCAGGGATTTTTTTTAGGATTTGTAGTGGATATCCTGAATTAGTTTGTGTTAAAAAATTAAGGGAGTCAGACAACCTTTAAAAACTGATTATGCTAGGCAAGATAGAGGGGAAAAGGCCAAAAGGGCGGTTGCCAACCCGATGGTTGGATCAAATTAAGGCGATCACGGGGCTCACTTTGCCTGCTCTGAAACAGGCCGAGGACAGAGTGGTGTGGAAGCAGTTTGTCAACGTCTCCGTAAAGGTTTATCAGGACGGGCAGGAATTTCAGAAATGACAAAAACGACGAAGAAGAAGATTTAATTTTTAATACAGGCTTTTTTTAGCTGACTGTACTTGTATTGTCATACAACATATATTATGTGTACCAAATTTTCAAGTCAATCCGACCATGGGAAAAGTCAAAATGAACTTGCAAAATATTTTCCAGAAACAAATAGGCCAAGTTAAATAAAAGCTTGTAAAATCCGACTTCATACAGCTTTCTTTCCGGGTCTTACTTTCTTCTGTTAAACGAGACCAAACGAAATTCCCTTAAAAAGGAATTTTCTAGGTCGGGTCATATACGACATTTTCTGTCTACGTTGTACCCTGAGTTTATCTCTCCGATTACAACAAAATTTGGAAGGTAGACTCAGTCCATGATCCCGAGCTGTAAAAACAGGGTCTCCAGATGTGTCTCCAAAATATTGTAGGGATGTGCGAATTTTTCGTAATAATTTTCGTAACAAAATTGACACATCCATACAATTATTTGGAGACATCTGGAGACCCTGTTTTTACAGCTCGGGATCATGGACCGAGTCTACCTCCCAAATTTGTTTGAAATCGGAGAGATAAAAGTCAGGGGCACAACGGTAGATAGAAATACCCATATGGTACAGTCCAGGGCAAAGATATCGACACGGCCAAAGTTACAAAAATATGTATACACGTCTTTATGCTCTTAACATTAAGGCCGTGTATACAAATTTTTGCAACTTTGGCCGTGTCGATATCTTTGCCCTTGACTGTACCAACAAACAAAACTACTTATAAAAAGTTAAGTGAGGAAACCTGCACGACTTGCGAAGTACTTTAATGGTGTGTGTGAAGTTGCTAATGAGGGTTTTCACAGAGGTGAAATATCGCTAGATGGCGTTGTATCGTGAGGTCCGTTTGACGTTTGCTCGTGATTGGTTTAAAAACTAAATGTGCCAATCGGAAGCAAACGTCAAACGGACCTCACGATATTAACGCCATCACAGAGTACATATATAACAGAGACACCACCTAGTACAAGCAAATGGCATCACCCTAATACTGGCTATTCAACTGGCTATTTTTCTTTCCTTTGATTTACCAATAGATTGACACCATGAGAACACAAATAACACGATACGTATTGCCATCTAGTGAGACACTAAGGATACGGTACACTGACAACAACCAACAAGCTCACCAACTGAGCCTAGACGACTATAGATACGCATGATGTCTTTGTCTTATTTACGTCAGTAGAAGAGAATGGCATGTTTCTCTCAAAATAGTTTCGACGATATGAGCAACGCGGGGCAAGCCCAGCAAGCGCATTCCGGTTATTCGCCATCTAGCGTCACAATTGCAAAACACTACGAAAGCCTCATAGCTGAAATGTAGCCACATGTAGCCTATACTTTCGTATTCTCAATTTATTATTTTTATGGTGTTTCTTATCTTCAAATTAAGGAGTTGATTAAGGTTGATGTGAAGTTGTGTTTATAAAATATGCCAGTCTTTATTTTAATCTTAATATTTCTACGTAATTCGCCTTATTCACATTTTATAATTTACAAATGTTAATAGTAGTGCCATCTATTGCTGTTTTTTTGTATTAAACATAGCTTGTAGGGATTGGTAGGCCATGACGCCATCTAGCGATATTACGCCTCTGTGAAAACCCTCATTGCACTGGGCTAAGAACTACGGCCCAGGATCTCTCATCCGGAGAGTAGGCGTGTGCCCAGCATTGGGACGTATTTTTGTAAATATTTTAATGTTTGCTTTTAGCTGGCGCTATTCAAGCACGGACCTATATCTGTGGCCATCGACGCGTCGCAGAAGACGTTCAGTTTCTATTCCCACGGGGTCTACTATGAACCTAAATGGTAATGATATTACTTTTTTTTTTTATTGGGAAATAAACAGCTTAGATAACACAGTTGAATATAAATATAACTTAGCTGATACATAAGCCAAAGCAATTTCCACTTATAAGGAAATAACATTTTTCGTTGCTCGCGCGAGTGTGTGTGTGTGTGTGTGTTGTTGTTTTGAGTTGTTTTTTGTTTGTTATCTTATTATCGTTACAAATAAATAAAATAGAAGTGTCTGTACTGTAACTAAATAATTATAAAATAACAGCTTTTACTAATTGCATAAAGTATATGCGTCACTAATAAAATAACAAAACAGTAGTTTTTAGAATAGTTCCATAATATGACACAATGATACAAGTAGTGATACTATGTCGCTCACTAGTACCGATCAGTTCACTCACGAAGGCGCGCCCCTCCACAGCTAATTAATAATTATCAATGTGCACGAGTAAACCTCGTACTTACACGTTGTGTTTATCTCAGTGTGCGTGACTGACGGTACGCTTGCGACTGAGGACACGTTCGAGCTACGCACACATAGACTTGTCGTACGGATACGTTTAAAACTAAAATTATAAAATATGGAGGTGCGCGCCTTCGTGAGTGAATAGATCTGTATCGTATGATAGCTTAGAAGATGCTTGTCTCTGTTCCAATGCAATCTGCTTCGAAATATAAAGTATTAAAAACAAAAACCTCATTTTGGTCATCCGACTTAACAGTAAAAAATGTAAGTAAGTCAGAACCCATTCAGAAAGTCTCTCAAGTCTCTCAAGTCTCCCGTAACAGCAATATTTTATTTCCAGCAAAACAAGGTGGACGAATTGGACCACGCCGTGCTAGCCGTGGGCTACGGGACCCTCAACGGACACCCGTACTGGCTCGTCAAGAACTCCTGGTCCAACATGTGGGTAATGACGGCTACGTGCTCATGTCCTCGCGTGACAACAACTGCGGCGTCGAGACTGCTCCCACTTACGTTCTTATTTAACTCTGGGATAATATGTTGATTTAAAAAAAAAACATAGGTAAACGTACGAGAGCTCGTCACTGTCCTAGTTGGCATCTTTAATCTTGTCATTAGCAGAGTCGGGAATTTTAGTCATAGTGACTTCTCACTTATCGATTCAAACCTAAATGATATCGATAATGATATTATAAAAGGGATTCGATTTGTAGCATTCGAACATGGCGGATGTAGACGATATCTAATTTTGGTATTTCTGCTTCTTTGGCTAGTTGAAGTATAATTTTGATAGTGTTTTATGCGGCGATTAACCTTAACAGTGAACAGTGATCACAAAATTCTATATTGCTCTCGTGTCTGACATTTTTTAATGCGCAAGTGGTCTCCGCGTGGTTTCTGGAATTTTGCTATCAAGTTGCAAAAACTACAATCACCGTACAACGTGAATAAGAAGAATATATTTATCTTAATTTAACTGACATTGGCCCAAGCCTTATGGCCGCCATTAAGAGGAATAAATAAAGATATTATAAAAAATTGAAATAACAATCTTAATGTCTTTTATAAAGATACTTATTAGCACTACAACAGACTTTGAACATGAAATTGAATTATTAAATTAGAAATTGTTAGCTCATTGTTTTCATTGCATAATCCATATTTAAGTCTATTTCACATTTTCGACTGCTCAAAAGTTAATTGGAGAGCTCGCTCTTCAACGATAAAACGTCTATTGTTGACCTCTACTTTTAATCTTTTTGAACATATTCTGTGTCGATATATCGATATTGAATATTGAAGTCGATAAGTGAGAAGTCACTATGACAGATGAAAAATGGCGCGAAAATTCCGGGCTCTGGTCATTAGTAGTATCGATGACAGCAGGGTGTCGTCTATTGGGCATTAGCGCGTCGAGCACTCGGACGTTTACCTTATCTGCTGTGCTTTTCACTGAACATAGTGCGACAAAGATGTTAATAAAAAAAACATTCGTACCTTCGGTAGAATATCGGCGTAATTCCACTTTTTGTAAATTAAAATTTTCGATTTTAAACGATCATGCTACAAGGGCATATAAGCTAATAATAAAGATGATATAAAGCGCCTTTGTACAAACGTCACCCAATGTCATGATCTGTGCCGCACTGTAGCATATTTATTAGAATTATGTTTTGTCTCTCTTTTATAATAAGTTAGAAACTCAAAGTGATCTGCTGGGAAAGACACTAATGTAGAAAACCAATGTAATGCAATTTGTTATAGGTTTTCTGCCAAGTTTTAGTTTTAAGCTTCTCTAAGTTTGATTGTAGTGTAAGATTTTAAATAAAGTTTCGGTTAAAATTGCCGTTTTATTTCTATGGACGTGAAATTAAAAAAAAATCGTGGTAA